>NC_057803.1:16899674-17021183 GCF_018294505.1 Triticum aestivum
GGATAATTAAGTTCATCTTATGAACTCCCACTCAGATAGAAATCCCTCTAGTCATCTAAGTGATTACATGATCCGAGTCAACTAGGCCGTGTCCGATCATCACGTGAGACGGACTAGTCATCATCGGTGAACATCTTCATGTTGATCGTATCTACCATACGACTCATGCTCGACCTTTTGGTCTCTTGTGTTCCGAGGCCATGTCTGTACATGCTAGGCTCGTCAAGTCAACCTAAGTGTTTCGCGTGTGTAAATCTGTCTTACACCCATTGTATGTGAACGTTAGAATCTATCACACCCGATCATCACGTGGTGCTTCGAAACAACGAACTGTCGCAACGGTGCACAGTTAGGGGGAACACTTTCTTGAAATTTTAATGAGGGATCATCTTATTTACTACCGTTGTTCTAAGCAAATAAGATGCATAAACATGATAAACATCACATGCAATCAAATAATAGTGACATGATATGGCCAATATCATATAGCTCCTTTGATCTCCATCTTGGGGCTCCATGATCATCTTGTCACCGGCATGACACCATGATCTCCATCATCATGATCTCCATCATCGTGTCTCCATGAATTTGCTCGCCAACTATTACTTCTACTACTATGGCTACCGGTTAGCAATAAAGTAAAGTAATTACATGGCGTTGTTCAATGACACGCATGTCATACAATTAATAAAGACAACTCCTATGGCTCCTGTCGGTTGTCATACTCATCGACATGCAAGTCGTGATTCCTATTACAAGAACATGATCAATCTCATACATCACATATCATTCATCACATTCTTCTTGGCCATATCACATCACATAGCATACCCTGCAAAAACAAGTTAGACGTCCTCTAATTGTTGTTTGCATGTTATACGTGGCTGCTATGGGTTTCTAGCAAGAACGTTTCTTACCTACGCAAAAACCACAACGTGATATGCCAATTGCTATTTACCTTTCATAAGGACCCTTTTCATCGAATCCGATCCGACTAAAGTGGGAGAGACAGACACCCGCTAGCCACCTTATGCAACTAGTGCATGTCAGTCGGTGGAACCAGTCTCACATAAGAGTACGTGTAAGGTCGGTCCGGGCCGCTTCATCCCACAATGTCGCCGAATCAAGATTGGACTAGTAACGGTAAGCATATTAAACAAAATCAACGCCCACAACTACTTTGTGTTCTACTCGTGCATAGAAACTATGCATAGACCTAGCTCATGATGCCACTGTTGGGGAACGTAGCAGAAATTCAAAATTTTCCTACGTGTCACCAAGATCTATCTATGGAGAAACCAGCAACGAGGGGAAGGAGAGTGCATCTACATACCCTTGTAGATCGCTATGCGGAAGCGTTCAAGAGAACGGGTTGAAGGAGTCGTACTCGTCGTGATCCAAATCACCGGAGATCCTAGTGCCGAAGGACGACACCTCCACGTTCAACACACGTACAGCCCGGTGACGTCTCCCATGCCTTGATCCAGCAAGGAGAGAGGGAGAGGTTGAGGAAGACTCCATCCAGCAGTAGCACAACGGCGTGGTGGTGGTGGAGGAGCGTGGTACTCCAGCAGGGCTTCGCCAAGCACCGCAAGAGACAAGGAGGAGAGAGGTAGGGCTGCGCCAGGGAGAGATCAAATCGTGTGTCTTAGGCAGCCCAAAAACCCCCACTATTTATAGGAGAAGGGGAGAAGGGTGCGCCCCCTCTAGGGTTCCCACCCCTAGGGGGCGGCAGCCCTAGATGGGATGGAGGGGGGCGGCCAAGAGGGGGAGAGGGAGGCGCGCCCTAGGGTGGGCCTTAGGCCCATCTGCGCCTAGGGTTTCCCCCTTCTCCTCCTAGCTGCGCCTTGGGCCTTGTGGGAGGCGCACCAGCCCACTCAGGGGCTGGTCCCTTCCCACTCTTGGCCCATGCAAGCCTTCGGGGCTGGTGGCTCCACTTGGTGGACCCCTGGGACCCTCCCGGTGGTCCCGGTACGTTACCGATAAAACCCGAAACTTTTCCGGTGACCAAAACAGGACTTCCCATATATAAATCTTTACCTCCGTACCATTCCGGAACTCCTCTTGACGTCCGGGATCTCATCCGGGACTCCGAACAACATTCGGTAACCACATACAAACTTCCTTTATAACCCTAGCATCATCGAATCTTAAGTGTGTAGACCCTACGGGTTCGGGAACCATGCAGACATGACCGAGACGTTCTCCGATCAATAACCAACAACGGGATCTGGATACCCATGTTGATTCCCACATGTTCCACGATGATCTCATCGGATGAACCACGATGTTGAGGATTCGATCAATCCCGTATTCAATTCCCTTTGTCTAGCGGTATTGTACTTGCCCGAGATTCGATCGTCGGTATCCCGATACCTTGTTCAATCTCATTACTGGCAAGTCTCTTTACTCGTTCCGTAACACATCATCCCGTGATCAACTCCTTGGTCACTTTGTGCACATTATGATGATGTCCTACCGAGTGGGCCTAGAGATACCTCTCCGTTTACACGGAGTGACAAATCCCAGTCTCGATTCGTGCCAACCCAACAGACACTTTCGGAGATACCTGTAGTGTACCTTTATAGCCACCCAGCTACGTTGTGACGTTTGGCACACCCAAAGTATTCCTACGGTATCTGGGAGTTGCACAATCTCATGGTCTAAGGAAATGATACTTGACATTAGAAAAGCTTTAGCATACGAACTACACGATCTTTGTGCTAGGCTTAGGATTGGGTCTTGTCCATCACATCATTCTCCCAATGATGTGATCCCGTTATCAACGACATCCAATGTCCATGGTCAGGAAACCGTAACCATCTATTGATCAACGAGCTAGTCAACTAGAGGCTTACTAGGGACATGGTGTTGTCTATGTATCCACACATGTATCTGAGTTTCCTATCAATACAATTCTAGCATGGATAATAAACGATTATCATGAACAAGGAAATATAATAATAACTTATTGCCTCTAGGGCATATTTCCAACAACACTGTGTCCGGCAGCAAATGTAAAGTTAATTGGGAGAATGTCTGTAGGCCCAAACAGTTTGGGGGCCTGGGAATCCTCAATCTGGGAAAGTTTGCCACCGCTCTCCGTCTTAGATGCCTCTAGTTGGAGTGGGATGACCCGCCAAGGGCATGGTACGGTACGGAGATCCCTTGTGGCAAGGAAGATCAGGACATTTTCGCGGCCGCCACTAAAGTCATGCTTGGCGATGGCTCCAAGGCCAAGTTCTAGGAATCATCTTGGCTAGATGGCATCCGCCCCAAAGACATTGCACCAGAAATATTCGAGCTATCCAGGAAGAAGCATGGCACGGTTGCTTCGGCCCTCGCAGATGACAACTGGGTAAATTTGATCGACACGAGTGCGGGATTATCTCTAGTTCACATAGAACAATTTGTTGCTCTTTGGAACAAGCTCTCGTCCGTTAATATCCAACCAGGTGTCCCATACACCATCCTCTGGAAGCTCTCAAACGATGGGTGTTACTCTACCAAGACGGCCTACTTGGCGCAATTTGCTGGCCTTGTTCAATTCAACTTGCAAACTATTGTCTGGAAGGCTTAGGCACCCCTCAAATGTAATTTTTTTGCATGGTTGGTCACGCAAAATAGGATCTGGATGGCGAACAGACTTCAATGTCACGAGTGGCCAAACTGTGATCGATGCCCACTCTGCAATCAAGTGCGTGAGTTCGCGGCGCACCTGTTGTTCAAGTGCCGCTTCTCTATTCGGGTCTGGAAGGAGGTCCTTGCATGGCTGCACCTGGATGTCAATACCACCCCTTGAATGAGCTACGACACGGTGAGATCTTGGTGGGATGGGATCCTCACCAATAACGCGCAGCCAAGGAAAGCCTTGGCCTCCCTACTCCATCTTGTAGGCTGGGAGATTTGGAATAACCGGCAAAAAATGGATTTCTGGGGGCGCGACTGGGCCGTTGACTGAGCCGTTTTTTAGGCGCTGCCGTTAAAAGGGGCCTGGGGGAGCCTGTTGGGGGCGCATCTGGAGATGCTCTAAGCATGACAATCCTATCTGTCTTCGCATGGTAAATCTGATTGTCAGATTTTTTTTCGTAAAAACTCTTGCGTTAGATTTTTTTCACATTTCTGATAATTAAAGGTGATGACCAATGCCTAGTAATAATATTTCATAAAGATGCAATGAAGCTAGTTACTTAGTTACTTGTAGACCCCAGATTTGATTTTGCTATTCCAACCGCTGTCACATGTGACATTTCTGTTCTTTTTCAAGTCCAACTATGAAAGGTCAAACTAGTAGGCATGCTTGTGAGACCCGTTGGAGTTACTCTTTTTGCAGATGATGTGTTAACATCCAAGCTAGTCCACCTACAAGATGGAGTAGGGAGGCCGCGAAAGAAGGCGGGCCCGCTGAGTCAGCGACCCTCGAGCCTCGTCGTCCTCATCGCCTCGGTTTCCCGCGGGGAATCAATGCTAAGGTTGCCGCTGGTCAGCCTTCCATTGATTCCTCACGGGTGGCGTGGTGTGGCGACGCGCCCCCTCCCGCCATGCGTACACACGCATTGCTGCCCCCCGACCGCTATAAAAACCGCCCCCTCCCTCGCCGGTGGAATCACGCCGCCTGCAACCCTCCTTCTCTCGCTGCCGACGCCGCGAAGAGCGAGCTCGATGACGCGCTCGACGACGAGGCAGCCATGAAGTGGGTGCGGGAAGATTGGGCACGGCTGGAGATGGAGCGCCAGCGCTGTGCCATGGAGGAGATCGTCGCGCGCCGCCGTGGGCGCGAGGAGGGCGGCGTCATCATGCTTGAGGACAGCGACGGCGACGCGCCGCCGCTGGCCAAACCAGTCCGCCAGGGCGACCCCGGCCAGGGGTCCAGCAGGGACGGCGGCGTGAAGAAGGAGAAGGACGACGACGACGATGACGGCGGCGACGCCGCGTTTAGCGAGTTCTTCGGCCTTTAGGCGCGGCCCTTTTGTTTTTCTTTAGTTAAATTTATGTTTTCTATGTAAAAAACTGCCGAACGCCTAAATATATGTCGTGTTTGCCGAATTTATGGCGTGTTTGCCGAATATATGCTCCTGTTTTTCCGAATTTTGACCGAATATCATTTTCAAAACGTTAAAAAAAGGGCATCTGCGGTGGCTGGGAACCGATCGCCCTCACGGCGAAAATATCGCCGGTTCGCCCTCAAGTGACGCTTTTTCATGCTGCTGGAGATGCTCTTATGTATAGGAATTTTCATGCTCTAAAGTGAAAATTGCCATGTAATATAAAATTTTGTCAATTTTTTTTCATGCTGCGGCAATTAATTGCCATGCATTCGATTGGGATGTGACGTACTGGAGGGCGGCATCCGGCTTACCTGCTCCCTTCCCGTGCTCCCACCTCATCCTACAGATTTTTGACACCAACGATTTGTATCGAGATCCTTAATTATGTATAATCACTCAGTTTATTCAATATCTCCCCATGACTGGGGCTTCGTAGCGCTCGGATTTGCGGTAGATTATCAAAGTGTTCCGACGTATTAATCTCTAAAAGCCAGTAGGATATTATGATAATATCTGTTAGAAATGTGTCTCATGACAAAGTCATGAATGACGTGTCTTTTTTCATAAACAAATGTGTCCAAGCTAACGCCGCTACGTGGGTGTAGCCATGTAGGTAGAGTACTATTTAGAGCTAAATAGCCTTTTTTTTTAATCTGAAGAGCTAAAAGGACTTGACTGCGTACATGTTTTGAATAAAAGAACATAAATGTTGAATAGAAAAGTTCATATCGTTCCCGTTGAACTAGACTTTTTCACAGTGTCCGAGGAATTCAGACATCATGCTTTCACAGCGACTGAAGATAAAGATGTTCAGTTGCCCTCCAGCGTGCTACCAACGACGAGCTGTCAAAGAGATGACCTTGAACAACATTCAGCAGGTACGGATCGAAGTGCAACAAGTGGACCTGATCAACGAACTGAAATGGAAAGAAATTCCTCCGCATGCTGTGGAGATCTTTCTCCACACGTTGACCTGTTAATTAATTATTAATCAGTTCGGTTACAAGACCGACGTCAGGGACACCACGTTCTGAACTTCTAATATGCACTACTATAGTACTCCCCTCCCTTTATAAATATAAGATGTTCTAACTTTTTTATAAATCAGATATATGTACATATGTTTCAGTGTGTTTGTTCACTTATTTCAGTCTGTATATAGTCTATATTAAAATATCCAAAACATTTTACATTTTTGTGAACAGAGAGAGTATATCACTAGAACGTGGTCGGCTCTATTAGCTTTCAAAGCTCCAATTTTCGCATGGAAGCTGGCTGGACGCGAAGGACTTTCGACACATTGGTCCCGGTCCGGCGATCAAGCAAGGTAAAAAGGTCGAATATACGCGTGCACTAGTCTAGGAGTAAGAGTATACACATGAATGCATGGTTCGACCGATTGGTCCAACCACGGGATCACATGTATTGTGCTCGCTTCATGTCTGTAATCGTCACTAGATGATCTATAGATTTGGATATAATCTCTATTATTTCTGATGGTCATTGTACTAGCATGATTACACCCTACATCCCTAAAAAAAAGGACCGCATGCATATATACCAATTGAGAGTTCGTCACATATCCCAGCGGCCGGGCACGCGTGAATAGACCCGGCACATCTACGTACGATTCGGATGGACCAAAAGTGAAAATGATAAACACACCAAAAAAATGTTGAATGGACAAATGGTTTGACCAAGAAAACCGAGAATTTGGTAGCACAACAAATGGTACAATGCCGTACAAGCTCGGTACCTGCTTGTCCATCAATTGACTAATGTTCACGAACTGCAGCACTACATAGGTCTAGTGGCCTAATTGATCTCTTGACGCCTCGTGGTCGGTGTCGAACAGGAGTACGTAGTTTTCAAACAAACTCAAGGAGATGGACCGGGCTGAGAACCGCGTAACATATGCATGGCGCACGCCCGAGCTACACGCTGGTTGGACCAGAGAAAATTAAGCGCAAAAGATACAACTACTGCTGCAATCTGAAGAACAGACCAGGTCTCCGTCTGTCTGTTCCACCTTTTCTCTTTCAAACGGCGCACGCAGGAACCTATAAAAGGAACCCGCCATCCTGTCTCTCCTCCAGCAACCACTTCAAGCTAGTCATTCATCCACCAGACGTACGCAGAGCTCGGCCTGTCTCTGTCTGTCTGCAACATTCGCTCACCACCAATCCCTCCATCCGCTCTACTAAGAAGACGTATATGGCGTCCTCGGCGACGATGGCGAGGGCGGTGGTGATGGCCGTGCTGCTGATGCAGTGCTGCAACGTGGTCCTCGCGGCGAGGCTGCTCGAGGGAGACGGCGGTTGGCTGCGCGGCGGCGTTGGCGCCGCTGGGGCGCTTATCATGCAGGTCCTGCCCAGGGGCGGCGGCTCTGCGGGAGCACCCAACGGCTGCACCAACAACCCCAAACACCCACCCGGTGGGAAATGCCACGGCTAGCAAGCAGCAGGCAAAGCTCGACTAGTCAATTAGCATGGAGGAATACATGTACATGGTGCACATGCGTAGATAGAGTCATTGATTCATTATTTCTTTAATAATGGTAGTTACAGGGCTTCTGTGCATACTTTGGAGCCCTCGAGTTGTTCAGATTTTAGTTACCTCATGCAGCCAAGTTGTATATAAAGATTTTGATATATTCTACTCATCAGTTGGGTATGGCACAACGTAGATATCTTATATATTTAAGAAATTCACCCCCACTACTTGATTTATCTCAACATGCAACATAGACACATCAGCATCCATTCACATCTTGCCATGTCACACCTCATGCAGTCCACTCAAGCCCATCTCCTCAGGTCAGAACAAATATTTTCATCATCATTTGTTTTCTGAAATAATTTTTTACAAGTACTAATTAGTTTTCACACCGTGGGAGACAAACCATCCACCCATCTCTCCTACTCTCGCGTCCCCTCTTCTCCGCCCCTATCCCTTCCTATTCTCCCTGAAATAAATCAATAAATAATTCCTTTCCTAAACTCCCATGGCTGCGGGCATCCATCTCCGTGTGACGCACTCCTCCGGCACAATCCGTCCGTCCTGCGCCGCACACTACCTCCGGCGCAACCGCCGGTCTAGATCACCTCCGCCGCTCACCAGGATTCCTCCTTGCGGTGTGATGCGTGCGTCGTCAAGCGGGCGTCGGATCCATCTCCGTGTGAGGCGCTCCTCCGGCACAATCTACCCGTCATGCGCGCTCACTACCTCCGGCACAACGATCGGTCCAGATCACCTCTGCCCAGTCGTCAGGGGCTCAGTCAACAGCGGCCTCCACCCCGGCCTCGCCCTGCAACATGTCTTCGTCAAGTACGTCGACCTCGGCCGGAACTGCGTCCAAGGGCATCGCGAGTGCTGGTACATCGCCGACCTCGATCACTGGTTGGTTCATTGTTTAATGATGACTGTCGATTTTTTCTTTGGTCAAACAGATGGAGGCGGTGTATCTACTATCTAGGGGATGTTGAGCCACCACACATGCCACGGTGGTAGCCATTCTTGTGGCAAGCTGAGCACCTGCATGTTAGTATGAAATCTTGGCCTTGTGCGTCCGTGATGGGTTTGCAGCAAGGGCGGCGACAGGTTCTATAGTATGTTCTTCAGGATTTATTCAGTCTTCAGTACTTCTGTCTTATAAAAAAGGTCACATTAAGCGTAGAATACCGATCAAAATCAGCCCTCTCGTGCCTTTGGCTCCAGCTGTAACTGACTGACTGATCGAGACAGAAAGGATCCCATCACGACGCTTTTTGTCTCCATCGCTCCCTTGGCGCGTGCTACACCAATTTCTCATCTCCCCCACTGACTAATTATGTCTTTCTTTTAATAAACACAAGTGCACGTAGGAATCCAAGTAAATAGCAACGGCTGTTATTAATTGGTTACAAATCTTTTCCCTTTGTCTCTCTCCAACCTTGATCGGAAATAGTTCTCCACAACAATTGAATCCCCCTGCTGAAATTGCTAAACTGGTCCATCGTTTCAGCTTCAAGTTCATCCATCTCTTTAAACTGACCACGAGAAGGAGGATCCATCAAGGCTATGGAGTATGGACGCCTGTACATCGCTCATGACCACCAATTCTTCATCACTCATGACCACCAATTCTTAGTTTGTATATAGTGTGATCATCATTTGATGCCCCCACATGCTCAAGCCGTTGTCTTTGCCACTAGCTTGCACTTTGGAATAGTTGTCCACTCCCAATTTTCATCTTCCCATGCTACTTCTGATCACTGATCTTATGGCTTTAATTTTTCAGGTTACGCTCTTACTCGAAAGGTACCCGAGGTTTTATGGGCAAGGGCCACCACTGATTCATTGTTTCTTAGGTATCTTGCTATTCGCTCTCATCTCTTAATTTTCTTACACACTGAATGAGCAGACACATCTATTTTGTCTTCTTTTATGTTAATTTTGTTGTCCGCATGAAAGCCCCATCTCTGAATTTAAGTAGTGACATTGGATAAGCTTGCAACCTTTGTTTGGAGTTGATAGCATAATAGTTTGGTCCCCTGGATTCTTCCATCCAATGTATTTATTCAAATAGTTATAAACCAAGGCAATTTCCTCGAAAAATACCTGCTCCCCTTAAGGAAATTTCCATTTGTATTACTTCGAGCTATCTTATTAGTCATCCAGTCTAATATTTCTTTTTTGGGTAAGCTAACTGTACAAGTTTAACCTTTGCAATAATGCCATTTTCCCACCATATGCAGGACAGTGTCAACCATGCATGCAAGAATCTCATGAACTACTCTGCTTTGCTCCAAGAATTAAGAGTACTGTTGCTTAAATTATGAATAAGTGATCACTAGGTTGTTCAACTTCAATTGTAGTAAAAAATAGCACTCCCAATTCGTGATGATCCAATGCATGTATCCGCATGAATAGAAAGTATTTCGTTTAGGTAATTTACAATTGTTTGTTCATTATAAATTTATTTTTTATGTTTAAGCAACAAATTATTACATAGAATTCAGAAGGCTGAAAGGCACTATACCATCCAGCCCCTCTCCATTTAGGACTAGATTCCCTACATGGGTAAAACTACATACAGACTTGGGTGTACATTTATAGGCAAAGCTATGTATGGATTTGGGTGTACAAAAATACACCTATTATTTTTTTCAAACTTCTCAATACCTTTGTATGATTCATGTATATAGAACAACATACATCAAGAAATCAGGAAAAATGAGTAAAATTGTAAATCTGAAGGACTATATACACCATTGTTTTGATGTTGGCTCCACCACCAATCCACTACAGTTCATATATGACAAGAATGTGGAGATGCATTATTCACATATATTCTAATTTTATTTTTGAAATTTCATACTATAAATTCTCGCAGCAACGCGCGGGGTATTATCTAGTTTATAGAAACATGTTTGCTATAGGTAAGTTGCCCGAAAACATCATTTGAGTAAGTCAGTTTCCGGTGAGAAGAAGGGAATGCGCGTGTGGAACTCCTATGCCGAGCGGGCGACGTAGCCGGCCATGGCGTCCATGGCTAGGCCTCATCAGGATGAGCCGGAGCCAGTAACGACGCAGCTGGCTGCGGCGTCTCTGGGCAAGGTGAGGTCGCGGGCGCCCTACATGTGCGGGGCTTAGAGGGATGGTCGGGGCAGCAGCAACACATTGAAGAGGACGAGTCGGGGAGGCTGGGGTGGCAAGGTGGCACGGGGCAGCATCCGCCGGTCGTGAGTGGAGGCTGCACATGGTCTGGTCAATGCAGGTGAGCTATTTAGGGTGGTGAAAGATCTAGAGGATGAGGAGGAAGAAGATTGCTCATCCGTTGGGATCCAACGGCTGGAGCATAATTGATTACACTTAAAAATCAAGTGCCTTAAACATAGTCGAGCCTATGACTGCGTTCGGTGGTCCTTTGTTAGACAAATTCTTGTGGCTCGAGGCTTTAGTGAGGGGTATGTCCATCGTATTATGCAGTTCGTCTAGGATGGCTACACCTCTATCTTCATTAACGGGGTTGTTGGCCCTTTCTTTAGGAAGGGTTGTGGCCTCGAGACTATATCTCCCCTTTCCTGATCAATTTTTTCGCCGATGCTCTCTCTCATATGCTCAACCGTGCATTTTAAGGCTGGCCAGCTCCAGGGTGTTGTTTCATATCCTTCCCTCTGGTCACCTTCAGTACGCTGATTATACAATTATCGTTATCGAGAAGAACGACTTCCAACTCGCCAAACTTAAATTTATTCTTCTCTGTTTTGAGGCCACGTCCAGATTGAAAATTAATCTCAATAAGAGTGAGGCCATTGTGGCGCCTCTCAGCAAAACCGCATTGCAAATCTTCTCAATTGTAGACTAAGTTTTTTCCCGACTCAAAGTCCAAAAACAAGCAAAAACAACAACTGCGGACACCCGATTAATAGGTTATTCCAAAAATTAATAAAGTTAGTGTCAAAACATGCTAAACTGATATAAATATAAGATGAAATAATAAAAATTTATGAAGACGTTTGAGACGTATCACATGTATATAAAATGAACTATAATTTCAAGCAAAATCTATATTTAGATCCTTATATATATATATATATATATATATATATATATATATATATATATATATATATATATATATATTGGTAACTCTTCCAAAAAATAGAGATACAAAATTCAAAAGTCTGCTCATGAAAATCAAAATGAACACATGCATTTTATTTTGTTGAGTCTTCGAGTGTCTTGTGAAAAACACTCGGCAAAGTCCCTGATTTATTGGGTGTTTTTCTTTGCCGAATGTAACACTCGGCAAAGCACATGTTTGCCGAGTGTTGTCCCCAATATACTCGATCGAGAAAGGGCTTTTTTGCCGAGTGCCTGATGAGATACACTCGGCAAACAGCTCGACATTCAGCACATAACATTTTCCCCGTAGTGTGGGACTAGTTGGCCAGGTGATATATAGGAGAATTGTACTCCATCCACCTATAAGATAGCGTGTATCGGTTTTCTCATGGGTCAATTCTCAGTAACTTTGATCAAGTTTATACAGAAAGCTATATTTCATAACAAATCCAATGGTATTGATTTGGTATGTTAGATGTTACTAGTTTCTTCTATAAACTTGATAAAAATTATTAAGTTTGAGTTTAAGAAATCTGACACGTGTGCAGTTAAAGGCCAGGCGACCAAGCAAGCCAAAAAAGGACAAACATATATGTGCACCAGTGAGGAGTAAAGAGCATGGGCATGCTGCATGCATGCATACACGGTCCATACATGCATGCATGCATATATCAATCAATGGGGAGTTCACATATCCAACTGACGAGGGCACGCGTGTGAATAGACCGTTGCAGCCGGCACACCTACGTACAATTCGGGTGGAACCAACGTGAGCTTGAACGTTAAACCCACCAAAAAAATAATGTTGAATCGTGTGACTAAGACCAAAAAGACTGAGAATGAACTAGCCCAACCAATGGTACAATACCGTACAAGCTCGGTACCTGCTTGTCCCTGACTTGATTGATGAGCTGAACTGCAGCACTATAGGTCGATCTAGTGGCCTATTTGATCTCCTCTTCATGCTCGATGTTGAACAGTACGAAGTGTTCAAACTTACAAGGATATGGACCGGGCAGAGAACCGCGTAGCATGCATGGCGCGTGTTCGATTTACACGCTGGCTGGACCAGTGAAAATCAACCTTAAAAATGCGACCAGTGCTGCAATCTGAATAATAGACCAGGTCTCCATCTCCATCAGTTTGCGACTTTTCTCTTTCAACCACGCGCGCACGCAGCAACCTATAAAAGGAACTCACCATCCTGTCTCTCCTCCAACAACCATCTTCAACACTTCAACTCTTCAAGCACGTCGTCCATTCGCCGTTCCTCCAACGGACGCACGTAGAGCTCAACCTGTCTGCAACATTCTCTCAACGAATCCGTCCATCCGTACTACGAGTTCAACTAAGAAGTAGTATATGGGGTCGTCGGCGACGATGGCGAGGGCGGTGGTGGTGGCCGTACTGCTGGTGCAGTTCTGTAACGTGGTCATCGCGGCGAGGCTGCTCGAGGGAGACGGCGGTTGGCTGCACGGCGACATTGGCGCTGCCGGGGCGCTTATCATGCAGGTCCTGCCCGGCGGCTCTCCGGGAGCGGGGGCATCCAACGGCTGCACCAACAACCCCAACCACCCTCCCGGCGGGAAATGCAACGGCTAAGCCGCCGGCAGAGCTCCACTAGTCAATTAGCATCTGATGCATGTACATGCTGCACATGCGTAGATAGAGGTCGTGTTCATTGATTCTTTCTTTCTTCAATTGTAATTACATGGCGCCCGTGGAAATTTTGGAGCCCTGGAGTTGTTCAGGTTTAGTTAGTTTTAGTACAGGGATTTGCCATAAAAGCAGTCTCACACGTAGGTCCTGACGTCCTGTAACCAAGTACTTTGACACATTATTATATTCATTACGACGCAAATGTGAGTATTTATAAAAACGTGTTTGCTATTGATAAATTGCATGAAGACATAATTTGAGTAAGTCGACTTTGGTCTTTGGGAGAGAAGAAGGGAAGGCGCACGTGCGGAGCTCCAATGTTGAGCCAGGGAGACGCAGCTAGCTACAACACCCCCCTAGAGAATAAAGCTAGGAGAAATATTATGAAATGTGATATTTGTAGGCTTTGTGGTGGAACGCGAGAACATTTTCATGCATTTTGTAGATGCCCGATGGCTCAGGGCCTGTGGCACGTGACAGGGGAGCATTGGTGCATGCCTAGGTTGGAGAACATCAAGAATACTTGACTAGAATGATTTATGCGGCTCTTCAGACAATGCATTGATGATGAATGACTCCCTATCTTGATGATGTTAGGGAGCATATGGCACGTCCGCAATGATAACAAGCATGCGCCTCACATCACACCCTTGCCAAGGGGGGCCTTCCACTTGTACGGTTGTATGGCTCTAGCTTGGACCAGGCGAGATTGTCAAGCTGTGCCAAGATGATTGTAATGAATCTCCTTGATTAATGAAGTTTACAAGCTGAAGAAGAAGAAGAAGAAGAAGAAGAAGAAGAAGAAGACGCCACACCATATCCGGCAAGGCCTCGTGAGAAACAAGCTGAAAGCAGGAGACAACGCGGTTGCCCACGACATTTTAGATGGAGGTGAGACGGGGCTTGATAGGTGCGGGTGCAGGGCATTGTGTAGTCCTAGGCAATGGAGACTAGCGGACCTTGGAGGACTTTTCGGACGACAACAACGCGATGGATGGGGCAGCTCGGGACTCTGTGGCGCCGAGGCAGCGAGAGACAGTGCCACCTGTCATGGGTGGCGGTTTCAAGCGGTTTGGCTTGTGCATATAGGTGGTTTAGGGTGCGGGAAGATATGGAAAAAGAAGAAGGGTGCCTAACAATTGGATTTAAATCCAGCAACTAGAATAAAATCAACTTAGTCTCAAAAGAAAATTTAGGCGCCTTACACATAGTCGTTCCCTAATAAAAACTAAGTACGTAGGCTAGGTGGCGTGGGCCTTGGCGGGGGGCTTATCTAGGGATGCCTCAAGTTCCCGCCACTCCCCTTCCACACTTGTGGCATGATGGTGTCAGTGTCCTCCATGGTAGAGTCGTCTGACATGTCCTCGGTTGCGCAGGCAAGGCCTCATTGAAGGGAGCGGTGGAGAAGGAAGGCACGCGGTGGTCGAAGGCAAAATATTGACGATGAACTTTGCATAGGTGGCTTGGCATGAACGACGCCAATCCCGATGCCTTCTCCACCTCTGGGTTTAACTAGCGGGAGCATCCCTCCCATGGGGTCAGCGACATCGCGGGCTCTCGGCCGATCCATGGGGCATAGAAGGTGAGAGGGAGGGGGCGCCTAAGAATGTGCCAACTGCACCGTGTGGTAGTGACGCATGGCGAAGGTGAGGTGTGCTCAGCGGGCAACCGGGAGACGATGGACAGCAATCACATCTGCACACAGTTAGGATTTTCAATTTTTTTAGGGGAGGGGGGGAGGAGGATTTTCAATTCTTATGTGATTATGTGACAGTACAAACATCACGCACATTTGTTTCTAAATAATCGTAGCAAAGGCATAGCCCATGATTCTTTGAAATAGATTGTGTACATCACATCCTTCACTTCGAATCTTATGTGATGCATCGCACACGGTTTATTTTTCTTACCGCGTGCGATGTCATCGTCACACATAGTTTCTCGACAGTGCAGGCGATTAGAGAAGTGAGTTAAAAGGCCACATATGCAGTGGACTAATATGCTCAACTGGCAAGTGGGACTGATTGGTGAGGTCCATGGCAAACCACAAATGTTTGTAGCACTACGATGTGACATATGTATAGGAGGACTGTATTTAAAATGAGCGTGTTTTAGGGAACAACAAGTGCAGTACTACGTGTACGAGTAGCACGCAGGGGCGAATCAACCTGTGGTTGAGTTGGTTAGGTGGACAGTTGTATCCCCAACCCATCAGGGTTCAAATCCTGGTGCTTGCATTATTCCTGGATTTATTTCAGGATTTCCGGCGATACGCTTTCAGTGAGAGGAGACGTTCCCATCGACGACGAGGCGCCTACGGTGACTTTGTAAATCTCAAGATGATATGCCGGCTCAGTCTCTCGGAGGTGCTCATAGGGATAGGGTGTGCGTGTGTGCGTTCATAGGGGTGAGTGTATGCACGCGTATATAAGCGCTTGTGTCTGTACTGATACTCAAAAAAAAAGCTAGCACGCAGGGTATTGATTTAGACCAAAGACCGGTCAACCGCGACCAAGCAAGCAAACAAAGGTCCAACATATGTGTTCAAAAATAAAAAAAGGTCAAACATATGTGTGCTCTACCGAGGAGAGCATATAAAAGAAAAAAGCAAAAAAAATCGCGGGGATAAAAGAAAACAACATACACATATGCATGACTGGTCCAATCGCGTGGTCCGACAACGGGACCTCATGATGAAAATACTCCCTCCTTCCATCTATATAGGGCCTAATGCTTTTTTCAAGGCCGCCTTTGACTATTGACAAGATTAATAGTACATGACATGCATAATGTGAAAATTATATCATTGAAATCTCCTTTCACATACGAATTTAATGGTATGCTTTGTGTAAGTTGCATGTCATATATTATTGCCCTAACATTTGGTCAAAGTTAACCTCGAAAAACGCATTAGGCCCTATATAGATGGAAGGAGGGAGTATATTAAATGGCCTAATTTCTGTAAAAGAGACCAAAATAGGGCTGGGGGGAGGGGTAAAACTGGAATTTCACTCTTTTTCTGAAATTGATCATACTGCGATATTGGATTCTGTGATGTCCTCATGGAAAGAAAAATAATTTAAGATCGATTGGTTGATGCCCGCGTGTGATTAGTAATGTACACTTATTTTTTCTGTAAATGTATATTTATTAGACCACGGTTTTGTTAAGTAGTGTTTCCAGCTCCTCGAAAAAAAAAGTAATGTTGCCAGCAAATTATGTGTTTTAACACCTACTCCGGCCCTCTCCGGTCCATTTTTTTTTTTGTCCAAGACGATAAGGAGAAAAAGGATCAACAATCTTAATAGCTATTTCAAAGATGGATAATTTCATATCTAAATGAAGATAGGATAAGATATATACGAATAAGGAGTACTATGTACATGACCCAAAAAATCGTCAACGGGCTCCCCAAGAGAACAAAATACTCATACGTTTTCTGGTGATTTTGTTGAAACGCAAATGAGTGAATTAGCAGAACCAACATGGTACAATACCGTACAAGATGGGTACCTGGCGACCTGCTCGTCCATGTGAGCATGTATACGTAGCCTAATTTGAACACTACGTACGTACCTACTGTGTTCAAGTGTTCAACCTCAGAAGACGAAGGACCGGGTTGAGAACCGCGTAGCGTTGCATGGCGCGTGTCCGACATACACGCTGGCTGGACCGGAGAAAATTAAGCCTACAAAATACGACTAGTAGTGCAATCTGAAGAATATAGACCAGGTCTCCATCAGTTTGTTCTACTTTTCTCCTTCAACCCTGAGGCGCATGCACGCAGCAAACCTATAAAAGGAACCCGCCGTCCCGTCCCTCCTCCAACAACCACTTCAAGCTCGTCATTTCATCCATCACTCCATCCGACGTACGTAGATTTCGGCCCGTCTGAAACACTCGCTCAACCAATCCGTCCAACCGTACGTACTCGGAGACTCGGAAGATTTGCATGGCGTCGTCGGCGACGATGGCGAGGACGGTGGTGGTGGCCTTGCTGCTGATGCAATTCTGCGACGTGGTTCTGGCGGCGAGGCTGCTGGAGGGGGACGGCGCCTGGCTGCAGGGCGGCGTTGGCGCCGCTGGGGCGCTTATCATGCACATCCTGCCCGGCGGCTCTCCGGGAGCGGGAGCACCCAACGGCTGCACCAACAACCCCAAACACCCCGCCGGTGGGAAATGCCACGGCTAAGTTAGCCGCCGGCCGGCAGAGCTCCATTAGTCAATTAGGATCTAGTACCTGCTGCACATGTGTACATAGAGTTCGTGTTCAGTGATTCATCCATTCTTTTTTGGAAATCCATTGATTCTTTCTTTCTTTAATTGTAATTAGAGAGCTTCCGAAATGGAGCCCTGGAGCAGTTCAATTTTCAGTTATCTTTTGCGAAATTTGAGCTAAAGCAGTCTCTGGCGTAGGTCATGTAACCATGCTGTATAGGTGACTTTGATATTCTATTTATTATGACTGAAAATGAATACTTATAAAAAAAATGCGCAATCGACTTCAGTGTTACACAAAACTATTATACTCCCTCCGTTCCAAAATAGATGACCCAACTTTGTACTAAAGTTAGTACAAAGTTGATTCATCTATTTTAGAACGGAGGGAGTAGGTTTCAACTGTTTTAGTTTGGTTGTGTGGCTAAAACAAAAATTATGAGTGAGCACAGAAAGGGTGCCCTTCACAAAAGGGGCAATAACTAGACCAATGGCATGCATATATACAAACCAAGATTATTTTATGACCGATAAACAATACGAAAAGGGTCATACTGTGGTTATATATTTGAGGTAAATTGTGTACAAGGGTTAGAGATGGAATATACATGCGGGGGAAGATATTTACAGAGGCAAAAGAAGAAAGGAAAGCTAGCTGGCACAAAGTTGCAGTAGGTCCTTCAATTTTTTGAATAGTTTTTTCTTCACCCTATGTGTAATATCAAGTGTTAGGTCTTCCTTGACGCATTCTGAACTGAGGGATTCTTGGCTTGCACGCCAAGATGAAGCTCTTGCTCCGAGCTGGGCCCCTGGATTGCCTCCTGGAGCCGTGTTGCCACCAGGGCCCCTCGGCCCTGAGGCTGGCCAATTACCGGGCTTCCTGCTGGACTATGGGCCACCCCCGGCATATTGCACCATCAGTGGCCTCCGAGCATTTATGTAGTTTGGAGTCTTGCGTTCAGGAATGAAACTCAGGTGGGCTCCTTTTGTATCAGCAATAGGAGCAGTCTAGCTTCTGGCTGACTTAGGGGATCTTTGGCTTTGCCAAGTGTGCATTCTCTATAGCTTCGCGACCTGTACCTTTACGGTTTCATGGCCCGCGTCTTCGCGGCTCATATTTTCACGGCTTCACGACTCGTGCTCTTTGCGGAGCCCACCACTGGCACAGAAACCTCGCCAGCCGATGATAAGTGTTTTTTTCCTTTGCGCTCTACTCCATGCGTCTGCCTGCTCCAGGCCTAGCCTGCATCATCGCTTGAAATTCCAAACGCGTCCTTATAAATTGTAGAGGGGTATTTCACAAAATTACATTGCATCTTCCTCCTCGGTCTCTTGCGCACCCCTTTCCCCCCATTGTTAATGGCGGAAACTTGGGATCCAAAGACCATAGTGATGGAGGAATCGAGTGGATCAGTGCGGTCACCACCCGCGGGGGCGACCGAGCTCTCCAATAAGGAATGTCGCAAACTCCCGCACTGATTTGTCTGCTGGAGCGCCAGCCGCCGGCAGGAGTGCTGGGAGTTGGTCAATCTCCATGACTACCCATCATGACCTGGCAAATCTGATTACTGATGGGTTCTTGCCGCATAGGAGCATTCTACTGTGGCAGCCCACGATGCCGGTGGACGATGTGTCGAACCCGGATAATTGGAACAGGGATGTGCGCACCTCATTACTTTGTCATGGCTTCTCTCTTCCCCTACATAGTTTTCTCTGGGTGGTTCTATGCCCCGAACCTTCCGAAGGAGATTACCAAAGCGGGATTGACACCTTTTGAGAATTCACCTCCGCAGGAGCGTCCGTCATGGAGCGCAGAGACCGAGCTCCTTAGCATAGAGGTATCAATTAGAAAAAGAATGTCAAATACTTTCTCCGTCCCAAAATAAGTGTCTCAACTTTGTGATAACTTTAGTATAAAGTTGTACTAGAGTTGAGACACTTATTTTGAAACAGAGAAAGTATGTTACAACTATTTCCATATTTGTCAAGCTGTCATGTTTAGATAGGCCAAAGTACCTTTAAATTCCGGCAACCGCTAGGCGCTGGCGCGTCGGCCGAAAGTTTCGGCCGGTCATGCCCCAGCCGCCCGATGCAGTATATTGGGTCCGTCAGATCTGCATCTCAACCCAATCTTTCTTCTTCCTCCCGTTCAATGCCTCCAAGTAAAAGGCAAGGCTCTCTGTTTGCGCGCCGCTGTCGCCGTCAGCGTCGCCTGTTCCCAGCATGGCTCGCCTCCGGTTGCAGCAACCCCCAGTTCGCCATG
The DNA here is from genome assembly GCF_018294505.1 of Triticum aestivum. Classification (NCBI taxonomy): domain Eukaryota; kingdom Viridiplantae; phylum Streptophyta; class Magnoliopsida; order Poales; family Poaceae; genus Triticum; species Triticum aestivum. The sequence goes on from NC_057803.1 coordinate 16,919,472, forward strand.
CCTCTCGTCGGCTCCGCCGCAAGCAGCTCCTACCGGGGAAGGTCGTAGTTCCGGGGAAGGAGTGCCACCCCATCCAGCTTGTAGCAACGCCGTTCTTCGTCGACGGCCGTGTCTCCGGCGAAGCCTTCAAGTAGTTCACCGTCGGTCCCTGGAGTTTCTTCACCGCTGTAACTCCGCCGTGAAGCCATTGCATCAATGGTGATGTGCCATTGTTGCTGGGTTGAAGCTTTTCAAAAATATGGTTGAAGCTTTTCATGTCAATGATTGCTACTTTTTCATTGTGTACTCGCGGGTTGAAGCTTTCTGTAAAGCCGGTTGAAGCTTTCTATTAAACTGGTTGAAGCTTTTCAATTCGACGGTTGAAGCTTTCCAAGACGGTTGTAGATTTTTTCTTTCGTAGTGGTCCGATGAAACTTCTCTATTCCGCCGTTTGAAGCTTTTTCAAATATGGTTTGAAGCTTTCACATGAACTATTGAAGCTTTTTTCAGTTGTACGGGGTTCATTGAAGCTTTTTCAAACTATGGTTGAAACTTTCGTATGAACAGTTGTAGCTTTTTTCAATGCATGGTGTCCAGTTGAAGCTTTATATACTGCTGGTTGAAGCTTTTGAATCGAACGGTTGTAGCTTTTTTGATAGTCGGTTGCAACATCGGTGGAGGGGCAAGATGCTTCCAAAGTTCGTTTGGGAGAACATGATTGCAGCGGCGGGGGAGGGGGTTGCGCTGCCGTGGTTGTAGCATCTCCGGTGGACGGTTCCAGCAGAGGAAACTCTGGGCAGCAGCTCGCGAATGGCATATCCATGGCGGCTTCCAACTCCGGCTCGCCGGGGCGGGAGGAACCTGTAGCCAGGGGCAGCAGAAGAAGTGGGCGTGAGGGCTGAGGTTGGAGGTATGGGCCTATGCGGGATTGGGGCTAGCCGCTGGCGGGGCCTGAAGGAGGAAGCCAAGGAGCGTCGATGCGGCTGAGAGAGAAAGAGAGGGAGAGAGAGAGAGAGAGAGAGGATTGGGAAGAAAAAGGGAGGAAAAGAAAGAAAAAAGAGGCAAGGAGGTGTGCGAGGCATGCGATAGGCCTCAATCGCATGGCTCGTGCGGGACCGGCAGAAGTTTCGGCCGGTGTGCCGTTGTCAAACATTTCCCTTAAATTTCCCCCTTACCTCGTGGGAGGTAAGGAGGGCCATGTTATTAAAAGAGCTCAAGAAAAAAGATGGGGGTGTTTAGCACGGCCTGCGATCAATCTTGAATTCTTGATCAACACTTTGTTCAACCTTAACTATACTGTAGGAAATAGACTTGGTTGAGAAGCGCGTAACGTGGTGCGCGCGTGTCCATCCTTGACGCTGGATCTACGATCGTACAATAATCGTTTCCCATTCGTTACAGGAAAACTCTTTTTCCTCGGACGACCGGTTACTCTCTGAGCGCATGCACCAACCTAGCTATAAAAGGAATCAACCATCGATCTCTCCTCCAACAACCGCTTCAAGCCAGCCATTCGTCCATCTGCAACACTTGCTCCGTACGTGCCGTAGGTGTACTCTGACTCGGAGACTCAAAAGTAAAACCAGGAACATTTCTATGGGATCGTCGGCGACGATGGCGAGGGCGGTGGTGGTAGCCCTGCTGCTGGTCCAGTGTTGCAACGTGGTCGTCGCGGCGAGGCTACTCGAGGGAGACCACGGTTGGCTGCACGGCGGCGTTGGCCCCGCTGGGGCGCTTATCATGCAGGTCCTGCCCGGCGGCTCTCCCGGAGCGGGAACACCCAACGGCTGCACCAACAACCCCAACCATCCCCCCGGCGGGCCATGCAACGGCGGCCGTTAAGTCGCCGGCGGAGCTCGGCTAGTCAATTACTAGCATGCATGTGCATGACGTACATACATGCGTAGATAGAGACCGTCTCTTGTTCGTCTTGTTTGATTAATTCTTTGTCCATTGGTTCCTTTATTCTTTCAAGTGTAACTATTTTAGGGCTTCCGTCAAATGATGGAGCCCTGGAAGCTGTTCAAATTTAGTTAGTTTTATGTAGTATATGAATTTTGCAGTAAAGTAGTCTCTGATGTAGGTCTGTGGCCACTAACCAAAGTGTATAAAGTTCTTCATACTATTTTTTTTTCATAACCATGAGTGGAAGATTGTTGCACGATGATTTGGAATATTTGGAAGGAGAGAAACAAAATGGCTTACCTACAGGCTAGGTCAAGGGACCAAAGCGAGGTGATCCACATTTTGATAGTAATCTGTATTATATATGGATGTGTGGGTTTGTACGAGGGTATCAACGCCCAGGGTCATGCAAAATATGTAATTATCTCTTTTCCACTTTTGATAAGTATATTAAAAAACAAAATTATTAAGTGCGACTTGAAATGAATATCTTTACATGCAAAGAAGCGTGTCCAGTCGAATTCGAATTGCAGTGATTTCTTGTTACATGTCCCCATAATATCCTGTTAACGCTATTTTTTATTAGTCAAAGATTCACTAAAAATAGTTTAAGAAGTGCATACTACAAAATTTTTGCAGCAGGCAACAAAACCAATATTTAATCAAGCGAGCACTAATATCAACCATAGTAATCACACAACGCGGCGCTAAGCTGGTGCGTAGTATTTGAAATTCTAGTACGTACTAGTAATAAACAAGGGTATCATATCTAGGTGGACTAGCTTGTATGTCAACACATCATCTGCGGAAGAGCTTCTAACTCGAACGGGTCTAACAAGCATGCTAGCTTGACCATTCCATAGTTGAACGTGACCGGGAAAAGTCAACATGCGGTGGCCATAGCTAAAACAATCTGGGGAGTATTACATTTACTACTAGGAATAATTCTATTATTATTATTATTATTATTATTTTATAATCATTCAGTTTGTTCACGAATTCCCTATGACCAGGAGCTTCATACCGCTCGAATTTGCGCTAGATTATATACTTGCGAGTCATATTTTCTAGAAATATATCCCTGCCAATGCCATGAATAATGTGCCTAGCATAACCAATTTTAATAAAATTGTAAATTAAGAAAACAAAGGTTTCAGGCCTCTGCATGGTTAGCCGGGGACTACATGTTTTGAATAAACAAAGAACACAAAAGTTGAATTCAAAAGTTCATGTGGTGCCCGTTGAACTAGTAGACTGCTCACGCTGTCCTGTGAGGAATTCAGACATCATGCATGCATGCTTTCGCAGCGCCTGAAATACGGGTATTCAGTTATCAACGGCGAGATGTCAAAGAATTTGACCTGGAGGCGCAACAATTGATGGACCTGATCAACCACACACCTAGCTGGAAAATGGAATTCTTTCTGTTTTATTGAAGTTTATTCACTACTATAACACTAGAATGTGATCAGCTCTATCAGCTTCCAAGGCTTGTTCAAGTCTCAGCCCAGCCCTGCATGCTGCTCTACTGGTTCTACGGTCTACACAACTCTGCCCCAAAAGACTGGTCTGCTTAAACTCAGATCACTACGGGGTTTAAGATTACTAGTCTAGTGCAGGGGAACAGCATACCCAGTGCCCACCCACTCCGAAGTCCGAACTCAGATCGGTACAGGGTTTAAGTTCTGATCAAACAATTGGAAGTCAAATTTCGGCTAAAATTTCCACACTGATGAGTAAGTTTGTGACATGTACAAATGGACAAGTAGGAAACATGAACACCATCATTGAATGGAAGGTATTGCAACACTTGTGCTATCCAACCTTGACATCAAGTTTGATATACCAGTACCCGGCCAGCACAGATAAAAAAAGGCTACTACTCATGAAACATCAATCAGAAGTGTAGTAATGATCATATATACTTTGGTATGCTAACACAAGGTCAAAAGGTCAATATGGCTCACTGTTACGACAACATACATAGACGGGTTTCAGTATGGTATATGAGCTTGAAGTCGATTAGGAGAAAAGGAACACTTCTACTCCCTCCGTCCCATAATATAAGAACGTTTTATACACTAGTGTAGTGTAAAAACGCTATTATATTATGGGACGGAGGGAGTAGTAGACAAACGGCAAACCTGAGATTGAAATATTACGTACATGGCTAGTAAGTTCAAGGGAGAAAAGGTAAAGCATAATGCAATCCAATTCAGGAAGAAGAAATGGACAGCATCGAATTCTGATGAAACTGTGAGGTGTGTTAAATCTAAATGGCAAAATATGTGTGACAATGTGTATTGTTTGACAAATAAAAAAAGAGATTTATATGCTACGATCGCATCCACCGATATCAACAATCTATACTGGTGAAGAATTTAACAGATGGACAACCCAGATGCAATCTTGCCACATAATAATTGCTCTGAACCATGTTCAAATGTCTCCAAACAATTTTTCTTAGCTATGATCTAATAGAAAGGAGTGAAAACTTCTGATGGTAGAATTGGATTCTTAGGAGTTTAACTCGTAATGCACCAGGTGCTCACGATTTCAAAAGGTATACAGCCAGTCTGACAATCACTGGCGGAGTCTGAAAACCATAAACAACTAGCATTCACTAGTTCACTGAATATTATAACATAAAAACATGAGTAGATCCTACACTAAGCAAAATCTACAAGTATTTTTACACTGAGAGGAACAGTAAAAAGAATCTGTCAAATTGAATTGCAGTGGTAGACAAGGAGGTTTACAATGGCAGGCAAATTGTAATTACTACAGTTCTAACAAGTGCTTTATAGTGTAGTTATAGAGGAACAGTAAAAAGAACCTGCCAAATTGAAGTACAACACTTAGTAGAAAAGAGAATCTACAGGGGCAAGCGAACTGTAATTACAGATCTAGACCACTAAAATTTCAGTGGCAAGCAATAGAAATTACAGTAGTGGACTAGGATGAAAAACCCTTTGTAATTACAGTGGTAAGCAAACAACAAATATAGTGCTAGACCAAAGGAATTACTGTGCAAATGACAGTGAGTTTTACAGTGTAATTGCAGTAGTTTTACTGTGTAATTTACACTAGAATTTCACTGTAAGTACAATATAATTACAGTTGAATTCCCACTGACATTTTACAGTAGATTTAGAGTGTAAATACAGTAGTATTGCAGTGGAATTACAATGTAATTTACAATAGATTTGAAGTGTAGTTTACAAGTACTTCTAATGTAAATGTCACTGGGAATTTCAACCAACATGAAACTCCCTCTTCTTAACAACATAAACACCCACTAACCGAAAAACATATCACTGTGAAACATAGACAACACCCCAGAAAAATATAAGATGTAAACGGATGGTTTGTTACCCAACATAGACAAAACCCCAAAAATAAAGAATACAGAAAGGAAAACTGTTACCCTACATAGACAAAAAAACGGAATATAGGGATTCCTATCACCCAACATACATACAGTAAATTGCATTTAATCTCACTGTAAAAAAAGGGAAATACTAACCTAAGAAACAGGCCGGAAAATTGTTTTTTCCCAACATACATACATGCATCACAGTTGCATCGTACTACTTACAACTAAACTTCAGATAAAGTGTAGACAGATAAAGTAGATAGACACCAAAAAGCAAATCAGCTACTTCCGAAACAAGTATTCTTCATTTCAGATTAACTACCTGCAGAAATGCTACCACTGTAAAAGCCATCAGGGGCATGAGAGGAAATACAAAGTAATCAGCACCAAATTTACACATAACAGAAAATCTAACTACACTAAACCAACTCTCCTCCATCGGGCTAACATTGTACGCACAAATACACCTAGAAAATGCCCCATAATTCACAATGCAAACCTCCATCTAGCTACTTAAGAACACAAAATCTAAAGCAACCAGACATAAGCACAAACAGAAAGCAGACTACTAGAAAACCAACACAAGCAAACAGATAGCTGGAGCAAACAAGTCAACTACATGAACAATATTCTGTAAAAATAAGTGCGGGTAAGAGGAGAAAGTAGGCCATGACAGAAATGGTACTCCAGGTGCATTATATGAGCATCATACGAAGTACCAAATTCCAAGCAAGTGCATAACGATCTAGAATGTGCAAGTCGCAGATTACACATAACATAATCCATAACATTGCAACCAAGGATTATCACGAGTCACGACTCAAACGTATTTCTGAAACCCTCACATTAAGCCGCACGTCGGAACCGCCGCTACTCCCGCTGCGAATCCAGCCTGGAAACCGCCTCCATCAGGCACCTGGATCACGATCTGCACCTGCGGCTGCGGCGGCGGGGAGGTCGAGGTGTCGATGCCGAAGAAGAAGAAGGCGAGGAGGAGGAGGATGTTGAGGGCGAACCGTCTGGTGGGGCAGAGGACGCGGCCGGCGTCACCTTGGGGCGGCGGGCCTGGACGAACAGGGAGATCACGTAGATCACGAGAACCAGCAGTGCCCCCGCGCCGCCGGAGGCAAACACGGGTGAACCGCAGTTCACCGTCTGTTGACGTGGAAAACCGTGCCCATCTCGGGCGGCGGAGAGGGAGGGGGGGGGGGCGAAGGCGGAGAGGGAGCTCTCTCTCTCTCTCTAGGGTTTGGGTGGCGAGCAGGGCCGCGGCGGCGGAGGGTTTGAGTGGGGTGGGTGGGGACTGGGGAGCAGCGCCGGGCGGCAGTCGAGCAAGAGAGGAGGGGATATTTTCAGAGTACACACATAAAAGATTTACTTTTTTACTTAAAAGATCTTGAAACTGACCTTGGACACTTGCCACATCATCATGCTACCAAATGCTAACTACTCCCTCCGTTCCCTAATATTTGTTTTTCTAGAGATTTCAACAAATGACTACATACGGAACAAAATGAATAAATCTACACTCTAAAATATGTCTAAGATAGGGATTGATGTAGATCTTAGGGAAATAGATTTAGTTACTCTACCTATTCACAATGTCCACGATCCTGACAGGACTGTTGGTCCTGAATCAGGATTCACCACCCCCCAAAAAGATAGTGTAGATAATGGGGCAAATCATAGTAGTAATTTAAATTCTGAGAGTCTATGAAATTTGGTCTGCAACCACAAACGGGGCAAGCACCCCAGGAATAAAGTTTTTCCATGAATGCTATTTTCTGGAATGTGAGGGGTATTAATGCCCCTGGAAGGAAAACCTTAATTATGGAAACTATTAGGAAACACCAAACCTCTATCTTGGGTTTCCAGGAAACAAAGAAAGAGGACTTCTCAGATTCATACCTTAAGTCTCTAGTAGGTAGTAAGAATTTTTCTTGGCACCACCTCCCATCAAAAGGCTCTGCTGGAGGTATTTTGATGGGAGTTGATGCAGATATCTTTGAGGTCATTTCTTGGTCTCTCTGTGAGTTGTGTCCTCAAATTAAAAGTAATGATACCACTTTTAGAATCATTACAGTTTATGGGTCACCTTATGAGGAAGGCAAAGAAGCTTTCCTATCTGAGTTACATTCCCTGTTCTTAGAGTGCCCCCATCCTACTCTAATAGGAGGTGATTTTAACCTGGTTAGATTTGCTAAAGAGAAAAGCAATGGATTAGTCAACCACAGGTGGTGTGACAACTTCAATGCTTGGATAGAGATCTGGAGTCTCTTAGAAATTAAGTTGGCCAGTAGAAAATTCACCTGGTCCAACAATCAGGTGGACATCATCATGTCTACCATAGATAGGTTGTTCTGCAATACTGAATTGGACAAGATTTTTTTCTTTAGCCTCATGTAATGCACTACCTAGGTGTGGTAGTGATCATGTCCCCATTATTTGGGATTCTGGAGTGGAAAAAACTCCAAAAAGTAGTAGCTATAAGATGGAGAGATGGTGGTTAATTAGGGAGGATTTCTCCAAATTAATCACCAGAATCTGGAATGAGCCTACCTCCACAACCAACCCCATGGATAACTAGCAAGATAAGATTAGGAAGCTTAGAAGAGTGACTAAAGGGTGGAGTTCTAATGAGGAGGCTCAACTCAGAAGATATAAAAAAAATCCTCCTTGAGGAATATGACAAATTAGATATAAAGTCTGAAACAGTAGTTCTCTCTGATGCTGATTTTTCTAGGCTCAAGTTCACCCAGTGTGAGCTCCAGAAAATCTAGCTTCAAGAAGAAATTAAGGCAAAACAAAGGTCTAGGGATAGAGAGATTAAAGAGGGAGATAGAAATACTGAATATTTCCACGCAGTGGCAAACCAAAGGAGGAGGAAAACCACCATCCACTCCTTGGATGGCCCACAAGGACCAGCCACTAATATTAAAGGAATGCTCGATATAGCTTGTAGTTACTATAAAAATTTGTTTAAACAAGAAGACAGAGAAGGTTTCCATCTAAACCCATCTTTCTTCTCTAGTGAAGAAAAAGTTAAGAATACTGAGAATGAGATTCTAGAGGCTCCCTTTTCTGAGGAAGAGATTAAAAGGGCGGTCTTTGAATCTTACCCAGATAGAGCCCCTGGCCCAGATGGGATTCCCTTTTTCTTCTATCAGCACTTTTGGGACCTGATAAAAAAAATACCTGATAGCCATGTTTGAGGTCTTCCATAGAGGAGATCTGGCTATCCACAAGCTTAATCTTGCTATGCTAACTCTGATCCCAAAAGAAGTTGATGCTTCTAGTATGAAGAAATTTAGACCTATTAGCCTGCTCAACTGTAGTTTTAAAATTTTCACCAAAGTACTTACTAATAGGCTAGCTATGATACTGTTGGGTTTCGTAGTAATTTCAAAAAATTTCCTACGCGCACACAGGATCATGTGATGCATAGCAACGAGAGGAGAGTGTTGTCTACGTACCCAACGCAGACCGACTGCGGAAGCGATGACACGACGTAGAGGAAGTAGTCGTACGTCTTCACGATCCAACCGATCAAGCACCGAAACTACGGCACCTCCGAGTTCGAGCACACGTTCAGCTCGATGACGATCCCCGGACTCCGATCCAGCAAAGTGTCGGGGAAGAGTTTCGTCAGCACGACGGCGTGGTGACGATCTTGATGAACTACAGCAGCAGGGCTTCGCCTAAACTCCGCTACAGTATTATCGAGGAATATGGTGGCAGGGGGCACCGCACACGGCTAAGGAATCGATCACGTGGATCAACTTGTGTCAACTTGTGTGTTTAGAGGTGCCCCTGCCTCCGTATATAAAGGAGCCAAGGGGGGAGGAGGCGCCGGCCAGGAGGAGGTGGCGCAGGAGGAGTCCTACTCCTACCGGGAGTAGGACCCCCCCCCCAATCCTATTCCAACTAGGATTCCCAAGGGGGAAAGAGGGAGAGGGGTGGCCGGCCACCTCTCCTAGTCCTAATAGGACTAGGGGAAGGGGGGAGGCGCGCAGCCCCCTTGGGCTGCCCCTTTCTCCTTTCCACTAAGGCCCATGAAGGCCCATATGGTTCCCGGGGGGTTCCGGTAACCTCCCGGTAACCCGGTAAAATCCCGATTTCACCCGGAACACTTCCGATGTCCAAACATAGGCTTCCAATATATCAATCTTTATGTCTCGACCATTTCGAGACTCCTCGTCATGTCCGTGATCACATCCGGGACTCCGAACAACCTTCGGTACATCAAAATGCATAAACTCATAATATAACTGTCATCGTAACCTTAAGCGTGCGGACCCTACGGGTTCGAGAACAATGTAGACATGACCGAGACACGTCTCCGGTCAATAACCAATAGCGGGACCTGGATGCCCATATTGGCTCCTACATATTCTACGAAGATCTTTATCGGTCAGACCGCATAACAACATACGTTGTTCCCTTTGTCATCGGTATGTTACTTGCCCGAGATTCGATCGTCGGTATCCAATACCTAGTTCAATCTCGTTACCGGCAAGTCTCTTTACTCGTTCCGTAATACATCATCTCACAACTAACATATTAGTTGTAATGCTTGCAAGGCTTATGTGATGTATATTACCGAGAGGGCCCAGAGATACCTCTCCGACAATCGGAGTGACAAATCCTAATCTCGAAATACGCCAACCCAACATCGACCATTGGAGACACCTGTAGTACTCCTTTATAATCACCCAGTTACGTTGTGACGTTTGGTAGTACCCAAAGTGTTCCTCCGGTAAACGGGAGTTGCATAATCTCATAGTCATAGGAACATGTATAAGTCATGAAGAAAGCAATAGCAACATACTAAACGATCGGGTGCTAAGCTAATGGAATGGGTCATGTCAATCAGATCATTCTACTAATGATGTGACCTCGTTAATCAAATAACAACTCATTGTTCATGGTTAGGAAACATAACCATCTTTGATTAATGAGCTAGTCAAGTAGAGGCATACTAGTGACACTTTGTTTGTCTATGTATTCACACATGTATCATGTTTCCGGTTAATACAATTCTAGCATGAATAATAAACATTTATCATGAAATAAGGAAATAAATAATAACTTTATTATTGCCTCTAGGGCATATTTCCTTCAGTCTCCCACTTGCACTAGAGTCAATAATCTAGTTCACATCGTCATGTGATTTAACACCAATATTCATATCTGTATATGATTAACACCCATAGTTCACATCATCATGTGACCAACACCCAAAGGGTTTACTAGAGTCAATAATCTAGTTCACATCGCTATGTGATTAATATCCAAAGAGTACTAAGGTGTGATCATGTTTTGCTCGTGAGAGAAGCTTAGTCAATGGGTCTGTCACATTCAGAGCCGTATGTATTTTGCAAATATTCTATGTCTACAATGCTCTGTGCGGAGCTACTCTAGCTAATTGCTCCCACTTTCAATATGTATCTAGATTGAGACTTAGAGTCATCTGGATCAGTGTAAAAGTTTGCACTGATGTAACTTTTACAACAAACTCTTTTATCACCTCCATAATCGAGAAACATCTCCTTAGTCCTTACTAAGGATATTCTTGACCAATGTCCAGTGATCTACTCCTAGATCACTATTGTACTCCCTTGCCAAATACAGAGCAAGGTATACAATAGGTCTGGTACATAGCATAGTATACTTTATAGAACCTATGACTGAGGCATAGGGAATGACTTTTCATTCTCTTTCTATTTTCTGTTGTGGTCGGGATTTGAGTCTTACTCAATTTCATACCTTTGCAACACAGGCAAGAACTCTTTCTTTAACTGTTCCATTTTGAACTATTTCAAAATCTTGCCAAGGTATGTAGTCATTGAAAATCTTATCAAGCGTCTTGATCTATCTCAATAGATCTTGATGCTCAATATATAAGTAGCTTTTACTGAGGTCTTTTCTTTTTAAAGAACTCCTTTAAAACACTCCTTTATGCTTTGCAGAAAAATTCTACATCATTTCTGATCAACAATATGTTACTCACATATACTAATCAGAAAGGCTGTAGTGCTCCCACTCACTTTATTGTAAATACAGGCTTCATCGTAAGCCCATATAAAACTATATGCTTTGATCAACTTATCAAAGCGTATATTCCAACTCCGAGATGCTTGCACCAGTCCATAGATGGATCGCTGGAGCTTGCACATTTTGTTAGCACCTTTAGGATTGACAAAACCTTCTGGTTGCATCATATACAACTCTTCTTCCAGAAATCCATTCAGAAATGCAGTTTTGACATCCATCTGCCAAATTTCATAATCATAAAATGCGGCAATCGCTAACATGATTCGGATAGACTTAAGCATCGATATGAGTGAGAAAACCTCATCGTATTCAACACCTTGAACTTGTTGAAAAAACTTTTGCAACAAGTCGAGCTTGGTAGATAGTAACACTACTATCAGTGTCCGTCTTCCTCTTGAAGATCCATTTATTTAACATGGCTTTGCTGATCATCGAGCAAGTCAATCAAAGTCCATACTTTGTTGTCATACATGGATCATATCTCAGATTTTATGGCCTCAAGCCATCTCGCGGAATCTGGGCTCATCATCGCTTCCTCATAGTTCGTAGGTTCATCATGGTCTAGTAACATGACTTCCAGAATATGATTACTACACCACTCTGGTGTAGATCTTACTCTGGAAGATCTACGAGGTTCTGTAGTAACTTGATCTGAAGTTTTTATGATCAATATCATTAGCTTCCTCACTAATTGGTGTATTTGTCACATGAACTGATTTCTGTGATGAACTACTTTCCAATAAGGGAGCAGGTACAGTTACCTCATCAAGTTCTACTTTCCTCCCACTCACTTCTTTCGAGAGAAACTCCTTCTCCAGAAAGGATCCATTTTTAGCAACGAATATCTTGCCTCCAGATCTGTGATAGAAGGTGTACCCAACAATTTCCTTTGGGTATTCTATGAAGACGCACTTCTCCGATTTGGGTTTGAGCTTATCAGGATGAAACTTTTCCACATAAACATCGCAGCCCCAATCTTTAAGAAACGACAACTTGGGTTTCTTGCTAAACCATAGTTCATATAGTGTCGTCTCAACGGATTTAGATGGTGCCCTTTTAACGTGAATGCAGCTGTCTCTAATGCATAACCCCAAAATGATAGTGGTAGATCGGTAAGAGACATCATAGATCGCACCATATCTAATAAAGTACGGTTATGACGTTCGGACACACCATTACATTGTGGTGTTCCAGGTGGCGTGAGTTTGTGAAACTATTCCACATTGTTTTAATTGAAGACCAAACTCGTAACTCAAATATTTGTCTCCGCGATCAGATCGTAGAAACTTTATTTTCTTGTCACGATGATTTTCCACTTCACTCTGAAATTCTTTGAACTTTTCAAATGTTTCAGACTTATGTTTCATCAAGTAGATATACCCATATCTGCTCAAATCATCTATGAAGTTCAGAAAATAACGATACTTGCCGTGAGCCTTAACACTCATCGGACCGCATACATCAGTATGTATTATTTCCAATAAGTCAGTTGCTCGCTCTGGAGAACGGAGTCTTAGTCATCTTGCCCATGAGGCATGGTTCGCAAGCATCAAGTGATTCATAATCAAGTGATTCCAAAATCCCATCGGCATGGAGTTTCTTCATGCGCTTTACACCAATATGACCTAAACGGCAGTGCTACAAATAAGCTGCACTATCATTATTAACTTTGCATCTTTTGGTTTCAATATTATGATTATGTGTATCACTACGATCGAGATCCAATGAACTATTTTCATTGGGTGTGTAACCATATAAGGTTTTATTCATGTAAATAGAACAACAATTTATTCTCTTACTTAAATGAATAACCGTATTACAATAAACATGATCAAATCATATTCATGCTCAACGCAAACACCAAATAACACTTATTCAGGTTCAACACTAATCCCGAAAGTATAGGGGAGTGTGCGATGATGATCATATCAATCTTGGAACTACTTCCAACACACATCGTCACTTCACCCTTAACTAGTCTCTGTTTATTCTGCAACTCCCGTTTCAAGTTACTAATCTTAGCAACTGAACTAGTATCAAATACTGAGGGGTTGCTATAAACACTAGTAAAGTACACATCAATAACATGTATATCAAATATACTTATGTTCACTTTGCCATCCTTCTTATCCGCCAATCACTTGGGGTAGTTCCGCTTCCAGTGACCAGTCCCTTTGCAGTAGAAACACTTAGTCTCAGGCTTAGGACCAGACTTAGGCTTCTTCACTTGAGCAGCAACTTGCTTGCTGTTCTTCTTGAAGTTCCCCTTCTTCCCTCTGCCCTTTTCTTGAAACTAGTGGTCTTGTCAATCAACACTTGATGCTCTTTCTTGATTTTTTACCTTCGTCGATTTCAATATCACGAAGAGCTCAGGAATCATTTTCGTCATCCCTTGCATACTATAGTTCATCACGAAGTTCAGTAACATAGTGATGGTGACTAGAGAATTCTGTCAATCACTATCTTATCTGGAAGATTAACTCCCACTTGATTCAAGCGATTGAAGTACTCAGACAATCTGAGCACATGCTCACTAGTTGAGCGATTCTCCTCCATCTTTTAGCTATAGAACTTGTTGGAGATTTCATATCTCTCAACTCGGGTATTTGCTTGAAATACTAACTTCAAATACTGGAACATCTCATATGGTCCATGATGTTCAAAATATCTTTGAAGTCCCGATTCTAAGCCATAAAGCATGGTGCACATAACTATCCAGTAGTCATCATATTGAGCTAGCCAAACGTTCATAACGTTTGCATTTGCTCCTGCAATAGGTCTGTCACCTAGCGGTGCATTAAGGACATAATTCTTCTGTGCAGCAATGAGGATAAACCTCAGATCGCGGATCAAATCCGCATCATTGCTACTAACATTTTTCAACACAATTTTCTCTAGGAACATATCAAAATAAACACAGGGAAGCAACAATGCGAGCTATCGATCTACAACATAATTTGCAAAATACTACCAGGACTAAGTTCATGATAAATTTAAGTTCAATTAATCATATTACTTAAGAACTCCCACTTAGATAGATATCCCTCTAATCTTCTAAGTGATCACGTGATCCAAATCAACTAAACCATAACCGATCATCACGTGAGATGGAGTAGTTTTCAATGGTGAACATCGTTATGTTGATCATATCTACTATATGATTCACGCTCGACCTTTCGGTCTCCGTGTTCCGAGGCCATATCTGCATATGCTAGGCTCGTCAAGTTTAACCTGAGTATTCTGCGTGTGCAAAACTGGCTTGCACCCGTTGTAGATGGACGTAGAGCTTATCACACCCGATCATCACGTGGTGTCTGGGCACGACGAACTTTGGCAACGGTGCATACTCAGGGAGAACACTTCTTGATAATTTAGTGAGAGATCATCTTATAATGCTACCGTCAATCAAAGCAAGATAAGAAGCATAAAAAGATAAACATCACATGCAATCAATATAAGTGATATGATATGGCCATCATCATCTTGTGCTTGTGATCTCCATCTCCGAAGCACCGTCATGATCACCATCGTCACCGGCGCGACACCTTGATCTCCATCGTAGCATCGTTGTCGTCTCGCCAATCTTTATGCTTCCACGACTATCACTACCGTTTAGTAATAAAGTAAAGCATTACATCGCGATTGCATTGCATACAATAAAGCGACAACCATATGGCTCCTGCCAGTTGCCGATAACTCGGTTACAAAACATGATCATCTCATACAATAAAATTCAGCATCATGCCTTGACCATATCACATCACAACATGCCCTGCAAAAACAAGTTAGACGTCCTCTACTTTGTTGTTGCATGTTTTACGTGGCTGCTACGGGCTTAAGTAAGAACCAATCTCACCTACGCATCAAAACCACAACGATAGTTTGTCAAATAGACTCCGTTTTAACCTTCGCAAGGACCGGGCGTAGCCATACTTGGTTCAACTAAAGTTGGAGAGGCAGTCGCCCGCAAGCCATCTCTGTGCAAAGCACGTCGAGGGAACCGGTCTCGCGTAAGCGTACGCGTAAGGTTGGTCCGGGTCGTCTCGTCCAACAATACCGCCGAACCAAAATATGACATGCTGGTAGGCAGTATGACTTGTATCGTCCACAACTCACTTGTGTTCTACTCGTGCATATAACATCAACATCAATAACCTAGGCTCGGATGCCACTGTTGGGTTTCGTAGTAATTTCAAAAATTTTCCTACGCGCACACAGGATCATGTGATGCATAGCAACGAGAGGAGAGTGTTGTCTACGTACCCAACGCAGACCGACTGCGGAAGCGATGACACGACGTAGAGGAAGTAGTCGTACGTCTTCACGATCCAACCGATCAAGCACCGAAACTACGGCACCTCCGAGTTCGAGCACACGTTCAGCTCGATGACGATCCCCGGACTCCGATCCAGCAAAGTGTCGGGGAAGAGTTTCGTCAGCACGACGGCGTGGTGACGATCTTGATGAACTACAGCAGCAGGGCTTCGCCTAAACTCCGCTACAGTATTATCGAGGAATATGGTGGCAGGGGGCACCGCACACGGCTAAGGAATCGATCACGTGGATCAACTTGTGTCAACTTGTGTGTTTAGAGGTGCCCCTGCCTCCGTATATAAAGGAGCCAAGGGGGGAGGAGGCGCCGGCCAGGAGGAGGTGGCGCAGGAGGAGTCCTACTCCTACCGGGAGTAGGACTCCCCCCCCCCCAATCCTATTCCAACTAGGATTCCCAAGGGGGAAAGAGGGAGAGGGGTGGCCGGCCACCTCTCCTAGTCCTAATAGGACTAGGGGAAGGGGGGAGGCGCGCAGCCCCCTTGGGCTGCCCCTTTCTCCTTTCCACTAAGGCCCATGAAGGCCCATATGGTTCCCGGGGGGTTCCGGTAACCTCCCGGTAACCCGGTAAAATCCCGATTTCACCCGGAACACTTCCGATGTCCAAACATAGGCTTCCAATATATCAATCTTTATGTCTCAACCATTTCGAGACTCCTCGTCATGTCCGTGATCACATCCGGGACTCCGAACAACCTTCGGTACATCAAAATGCATAAACTCATAATATAACTGTCATCGTAACCTTAAGCGTGCGGACCCTACGGGTTCGAGAACAATGTAGACATGACCGAGACACGTCTCCGGTCAATAACCAATAGCGGGACCTGGATGCCCATATTGGCTCCTACATATTCTACGAAGATCTTTATCGGTCAGACCGCATAACAACATACGTTGTTCCCTTTGTCATCGGTATGTTACTTGCCCGAGATTCGATCGTCGGTATCCAATACCTAGTTCAATCTCGTTACCGGCAAGTCTCTTTACTCGTTCCGTAATACATCATCTCACAACTAACATATTAGTTGTAATGCTTGCAAGGCTTATGTGATGTGTATTACCGAGAGGGCCCAGAGATACCTCTCCGACAATCGGAGTGACAAATCCTAATCTCGAAATACGCCAACCCAACATCGACCATTGGAGACACCTGTAGTACTCCTTTATAATCACCCAGTTACGTTGTGACGTTTGGTAGTACCCAAAGTGTTCCTCCGGTAAACGGGAGTTGCATAATCTCATAGTCATAGGAACATGTATAAGTCATGAAGAAAGCAATAGCAACATACTAAACGATCGGGTGCTAAGCTAATGGAATGGGTCATGTCAATCAGATCATTCTACTAATGATGTGACCTCGTTAATCAAATAACAACTCATTGTTCATGGTTAGGAAACATAACCATCTTTGATTAATGAGCTAGTCAAGTAGAGGCATACTAGTGACACTTTGTTTGTCTATGTATTCACACATGTATCATGTTTCCGGTTAATACAATTCTAGCATGAATAATAAACATTTATCATGAAATAAGGAAATAAATAATAACTTTATTATTGCCTCTAGGGCATATTTCCTTCAGATACTGCAAAGACTCATAGCCAGCAATCAATCTGCCTTCTTGAAAGGTAGATATATCCTGGAGAGTGTGGTCACGGCTCATGAGGTGCTACACTCTGTCCATTCTAGCAAGAGGCAGGGTCTAGTCCTTAAGTTAGATTATGAAAAAGCTTTTGACAAAGTGAATATAAAATTCCTTGAAGAACTTCTTAGAAACAAAGGCTTTGGGGAGAAATGGATCCATTGGATCCTGCAGATCACTAGAGGGGGGTCAGTAGGGGTCAAGTTGAACAATACTGAGAGTGATTTCTTCCTTACTGGCAAAGGGTTGAGGCAGGGGGACCCCATTCCCCCCTGTTATTTAACCTTGTAGTTGATGTACTCACTAGGATGCTAATGAAGGCAGCTGATCATGGATTGATTGAAGGCCTGTGCCCTGAGGTTTGTCCTGGAGGGATTATATGTATTCAATATGCTAATGACACCATCCTATTCCTGGATAAAGACTTAGATCGCTCTATGAACCTGAAAATGGTTCTATCTTTCTTTGAGAACATCTCTGGCATGAGAATCAATTACAATAAGAATGAGCTCATCCCATTAATATGGAGAATGCTGAGGTAGGGGGATTCCTAGATGCATTAGAGTGTGCTGAGGGGTCTTTCCCCATCAAATATATGGGCATCCCTCTGCACTATGATAAACTTAGGAGAGAATACATCCAACTGCTAATTGACAAGATTATGAAAAGGATTGCTGGCCGGAGGGGAAACTTCTTTCTTATAAAGGGAGAATAGTCCTCATCCAGGCCTGCCTGGCTAGCATCCCTATTTATTTGTTGTCTTTCTTTAAATTCCCTAAATTGGCAATAGATATTATAAACACCCAAATGGCAAACTGCCCGTGGAATGACTTTGAAGGCCATAGGAAGTTGCACTTAGCTAACTGGAAAATGGTCTGCATGAAAAAGGAATTTGAGGATGCCTGGGCATTCCAAACCTGCAAGATATTAACCTATGCCTTCTAGGGTCTTGGGTCAAAAGATATTATGAAGGGGAGGGAAGCCTTGGAGGAAGATGGTAGACCAAAAATATATGAAGGGCAAAACCAATCTCTTTGCTCCTAGCTCCTCCACTAGTGTCTCTAGGTTTTGGAAAGGAGTCAAATCCATCATCCAAACTTTGAAGTTTGGATACAGATGGAAAGTAGGAGTAGGGGATAAAATTAGATTCTGGGAGGACACTTGGTTTGGCACATCCCCACTAGCAGTCCAATTCTGGCACATCTACGGGTGTGTTTGGTAGGGTGTATGAAGGGTGCATGAGAGCAAAAGTTCCCTTATCGACCCACTTTTGGGTGTTTGGTAGAGTGTATGAAGGGTGCATGAGTCCACACTAGCTTAGCACAAATACACTAGGAGCATGCATGAGGAGAGCATGCATGAAGAGGGGTGTGAGCATGCACGAAGAGGGAACAACTATGCTGAGATGAGAACGCAACCAAACACACCCTACATGATTTGTAATGAGAAAAACAAGAGTGTCGGAGAGGTCTGGGATGGTGGAACCCTGAAGCTTACTTTTAGAAGGAACTTTGATGATAGGATGATGGAACAATGGTATCAGCTGATGGAGATAGCTAAAGACATTAACTTTAGCAATGTCCCCGACTCTCTGATTTGGAAAATTGTAAACAAAGGGATCTATTCATCTAGCTCTCTATACCATGTGATCAACTTTAGAGGCGTGTAGCCTCTGTTCCTACCTGTGGTGTGGAAACTAGCAGTACCACCCAAGATACATGTTTTCCTTTGGTTGTTTTCCCAGAATAAGCTTATGACTAGGGATAACCTGAGGAAAAGACATATAATCAAACCTCTAGATTGTGTCTTTTGTGCAGAGAATGAGACTAATCACCATCTATTTTTTGACTGTGTTGTAGCCAAAAACACTTGGTCTTTTGTCAGACGTTTTTTCCAAAAAACTGTGGGCGCAAACTTTGAATCGGTGGCCCGATTCTGGATTTCTAACAAAGAACATGTAGCTTTGAATATAGTTAGCTCAGCTGTCCTGTGGTGCTTATGGAAATATAGGAACTCTATGATTTTCAATAACACCATTTGGACTTCTATTACTCAGGTTTGGGGACTGATCCACAAAATGATCAAATTCTGGATGATTTTGACCCCAGAGGGGGACAAGGCCCTGATGGAGACTTTCTTGAAGGCGTTGAGGACGCTGCTCCAACAACCTTTGATGATTCTGAGTGTCTGAATATGAAGGGCACACGGTTTGATGGCGGTGCAAGCTGGGGGAACCTCAAAATCTCAGAAGATGAAGGCTTCCACTCCCCAACCAAGAAAAGAGACACCAATGGCAAGGCGATGCTCAGCCCGGTGTCCACGCTCGCGATCTGCTGGTCTCCTCAGGCGGCTCTGGCACCCTCGCTCAAGTTCAAGAAGGGTGTTGGCGCGATCGTGATGCGAGGTGCAGCTGTCACGCTCCGGCGCGCGTCGGAGATACTGGACTCACACAGCTGCCACGTTCCAGTTTAAATCCTCCTCTGCTTTTCTTTTAGTCTTGTTAACCTTACTGTCATGCCTGGTCTGTAATAAAATCTGAACCTCTCGAGACAAGTAGCTGGTATGTAAGGAGACATCGCTGTATGGTTTCATTCTGAGTTAATGAAACCGGGGAGAGACCTCCCTGATTATCTAAAAAAATGTTTACATACATTCATATGTTATAGTCCGTTTGAAATGTTTAGAAATACAAATATTTAGGAACGGAGGGAATATTTTTTTTTGTTACAACAACATTAATGTATCAAACAATAGCCCACTAACAGAGTGATAAACCACCATTGGTTTCCTAGAAACCAGGTGGCACGGGGCGAGCCTTGTCCCCAATCGGGTAAGGTAGATGGATTCATGGGTCCTCCGTAGAAAAACTTCCCGTTTACAATGGGAGTGGCGGCATAGAGATGTGAATCACTCATGTATATGAGTGAGTTGTCCGTCATTGGTGAGGCACGTCCATTTTGGTCGATCAACTGGATATTGCTCATGGAAGCAGAGGCCATCACATCAAACATGGGGCGGTAGCTGTCGTAGTTTTGTCATGGCAGATGTCCTAGAGAAAGGACTTAGTCGTGGAGTCATCGCGACGGGTTAGCTTGAAGGGGTTAAAGCGGACACAGGGACGCAAGAGAGTTTATACTAGTTCGTCCCCTTCGATGAAGGTAAAAGCCTACGTCTAGTTGTGATGGGATTGATGGGGTTTCGATGACTAGGGAGCAAACAAGCTTCGCCTATGTCTCGAGTTGTTGTCTGTTGTCTGAACCGCCGCCGGGTCGTCCCCTTATATACATGGGTGACGCCCGTCGGTTCACAGATTCCCAATACCGCCTCATAGATGTATCCGGTTTGGTCTCTACTTATTCCTAACTTACAATACAAGTTACATACCAATGCCGGTTTACGGCTACAGGCCTTGAACCGACTATGGGCCTTGAGCCCTCATCTGCCTTCTTGGGTTTCAACATAGTTAACTGCTGAAGAAGTTAACACGGCCCAGATAGGCCGGTTTACGCCCAGTAGTGATATCCTCAACATTAGGCCCCAGATTGATTTGAACAGGTTCATGTCAATCCTTAGCAAAAATCTTCATCTTCAACACCTTCTTGTAGTTTGTTGAATCGCCGTGACGTCATCTTCTCTGTCGTTGTAAACCGGCATAACGTCACCTGTTATAAAGAAACTTATCCATGATACCTTTTTTGTTTAATAGGTCTGCGACAATCGAGGCGACAGCTCCGTTTCCAGACCCACGGTTCCTTGATTTTCGCGCCTGACACATGCCCCTTGCCTTATAAATAAGACCGAAGGGTCATTTCTTTTTCCCCTTCGTGCCCTTCTGCTTCGTCTTCCCCGTGTCGTCCAGCTTCGGAGCTCCGCCGCCGTCGACGACTTCTGCTCCAACCTTGGCCGCTGCATCACCCTGATTGTACCAGAGCATCGCGGCGACCTTCTGTTTCTTCCTCGGCTCCGGTGAGTTCTTCACCTTTTCCTCCGTAGATCCGTTCTAGGGTTTCCAAGTTCTTCAGTGTTCATCGTCTGCTTCGTACTCATATGATAGATCCTAGATGAACCTGTGAACCTTTGCTCTGTGTAGCGGTAGTTCTTAGCATCCGCCTTTACTTATATGCCTCAAGACCATAGATCTACCTGTATCTCTGCCCATTGATTCGGTACTGTTCTTTTTTGAACCTTGAATATTTTCCTTCTTTTCTGAACTTGCTTCAGATCCGTCGCTGTAGAGAAATCTTGTGAAATCTGTTTCTGTACACTTATCTATCCGCAATCTCAACTGTTTCAATGCTTAGATCCGGCGGTTTAACTTTGTAGAAAAATTGCCAAACCGGTATATACCATTAGTCCCCTTGTTGAACCGCCAGATGTTGTTGCTTCATAAAACTCCGGTTTAGATAGAGCTGTCTCCGGTTTAACATTGTACATACCAGTGCACTTTAATAAATGCATTCTTGAACCGGAATTACCTATCTTGTAGATTTCATCATGGCCAAGCAAGTATATGAGTGCAACTGGGTTCCTTCTCGCGTCACAGAGACTCAACTGAATAATTTAGTCCTGATCGGCGCTTTAGGCAGCAAAAACACCATCCATTGGAGAGCTCCTGGCAAAGAATGCCCTCCCACACCTCAAGAAGGAGAGGTCGTCGTTTTCGTAGATCACTTAGCCCGGGGCTTTAAGCCGCCCGGTTCTAAATTTTACCGGGACGTTTTAGCCGATTTTCAACTCCACCCACAAGACACTGGTCCCAACTCTGTTACAAACATGTGTCACTTCCAAGTGCTCTGTGAGGTGTTTTTTCAAGAGGAGCCCACAGTGGAGTTGTTCAGAGACTGTTTCCATCTAAACCGCCGTACTGAGTTTTCTGACGGTTCCAATACGGAATTGGGCGGTGTGGCGATTCAGAAAAGGAAAGAGGTCACATACCCTCACGCCAAGCTGCACAGCCACCCCAAAGAGTGGAATCAAACATGGTTCTATTGCAGAGACACCTCCCCTGCTGGTGAAAATCCTTTGCCTGGCTTTCGTCCGGAGCGGCTTAGCAATACACACCCCTTTCCGCAAAGGTTGACTGCCAAGGAGAGAAGCAAATACGCTCCTCAACTGTCCAAGCTCAGAGCCTTCATGGCCAATGGTTTAACAGGAGTTGATCTCGCTCGCTGTTGGATATCGTGGAGCATACTGCCCCTTAGTCAGCGCTCCGGTTTGATGTGCGAGTATACTGGCAGTGTTGATGACCCATTGCGACATGCTAACATCCAGCTTACCGACGAAGAAATCACAGAGGCTGTGAATAAAATGCTGAATGAACCGGAACACGTCTGTGCTCGAACCGGCCTGCTTCCCTTCTGTGCCACCAACAAACCGCCAGCTGTAAGAGTTTGATTGTTCTTTTTTCTGAACCTGTTATTGATATATCTGGTCATTGTTTAATATCAATGCCTGTTTAAACAGGGCAATGATCCGTTTTGGAGCAAGAAACTGCCGCAGGAGAAACCAGAAAAACCAGACAAACCGGAAAGATCAATCCGGCAAAAGACTAAAGCTGTGAAGAAGACTACCCACAGGAAAAGAACCACTGCATCCTCTGATCCGGCCGCTGATGACGATGTGGGTAACCCGGACCTTGAGGTAGAACTTGATTCACTTGGCTTATTTTTCACGCGCCTTATTGATGATGATATTTGTCAGGATGATGCCGAAGCCAGTCATGCTGATGTTGCAGAGGTAATTATTCTTTCCTCCGATTCAGATCCTTTGCCTTCACTAAAAATCCGTCAGGCAAACCGGAAGGTTAAATTTTCTCATCCTCTTGCTTACTTGGATCCCAAATTTCTTATGAAGACCCAACAGCACGAAGCTCGCCGCACGACCCGGCATAGTGGCCAGGTAGTTACCTCCGCCGGTTTACCGAATAGTCCGGTTCGGAAACGCCATTCAGAGGTCTCTAATTTGCCTGTCAGTGCTTGTCCTAAAATGGGCTGTTTTCGTCAACCTCTTAATCCGTCTGACTCCGATTATCAGGTCACTTCCCATTCATCATCTGGCGAGTCATCAGCTACCCAGCTGCCGCCGCTCAAAACGGTGCTTGGGTAAGCCATACTTATCATAATGCTTCTGGTGTATTACTTTGTAGCATATACTGTACTGACCTTTGTTACTCCTTTCAGGGCCAAGCCTAAGCCAAGCAAGAAGGCTCGCCTAGATAAAGCGGCTGAAGAAGATGCTATTCCTGAACCGGACAGAGTACTCAACCCTGAAGCGGCCATCCGTGAGGATGTGCCAAACGACCCACCACCACAAGATGATGATTTTATTACTGAAGAGAGACATGTTGATACCTCCGGTCCTGTTGACCAGCCCAGAAGCCCCATCCGGATTGAGAAATCCACCAGTCCATCCAAGTCTACTGATAAACTGACGGCCCCAATGCAAACCGGCGACGCCAAGGATGATGAAGTTGTTATTACTGGCATTGGCCATACAGAGCCAAGCAATCCTGTCGCTTTGTCTAAACATACTGCCAAGGAAGAATTTGCTGCCTTTGGCAAGGGCAAGTGGAATGTTGATCTGGCGACTTACGCTGCCCTGAACGCCCAAGACATCCATTCCGGCTATCTGAACCGGCTGTATACCAGTCGTGACTATGAAGCCGGTCTGGTTAACATGATGAAAGATAAATATAAGGTAACTTCCATATGCTCTTTCCTGCTTGTATGCTTCAATTCTTGCTGACTCGCCTAGCCCCCAAGGACCGGTTTGTAATCTTCTTTCAAACCGGGACTTACTAATATAAATCTTAATGCCTCGAAATTCGCTGATGAAGCCCCCAAGGGCCCGTTCAACTTAGTGTAGTTAAATCGGGACTTAGGTAATTAATATCGCCACATCAGAACTTATTTGAACAAATAGCCATTAGCCCCCAAGTGTCAAGTTGAATACTTGTATTGAGCTTGGGACTTTATAATCAAGTGAAATATAAAGATCAAATAGGCATTAGCCCCCAAGCGCCAAGTGCATAACTTGTTATGTGGTTGGTGCTTCAATTCTTGCACTGCTTGCTAAATCATATAACTGTCTGTATGCAGGCTGAGCTGAAGACAAAAGAGACCCAAATCGCCGATCTCCAAGAAAATCTGAAGTCCCAACAGACTGAAACCTCAAAAGCAAAAGAGGAGTTGACCAGCGCCTTAAGCGTCATGGAACAACTTAAGAAGGATTTCAAGAAGGAGCGGGCGGATTGGGCTACTGAAAAATCCGCTTTAACCAAATGAGCAGAAGACGCCGGGGCTGCACTAAAATCGGTGGTGGATGAACTGACCAGCATAAAGCGGCACGGGCATGCCATGACCGCTGCTATCTTTGGTAAGCCGGTTTGATTTCTAAATTGATTCTGCCGTCTTACAGAGCTGCCGGTTTGTTAACCCTTTGTGATATTTCAGGGACACGCATTGGTCATTTGGGGTCAGATGTGCAGAAGAAATTGAAAGCCGCCTATACGTTGATCGAACAACTGTACACTGGTGCATAGCGAATCATCTGTACTGCATCCCACAACAAGACGGCGCCCACTTTGATTCAGGACACTCTACAGAAACTGTCGGTGCTTCCTGCCCGGGTTGAAGAGCTGAAGAAATCTGCTGCTCGAACCGGTGCGATCAATGCCTTAATCCGGGCAAAAGCTTGGGTGCCGGATTTTGATCCTATTGAAGCGGCTCAGGGCTATCCCAGCTTGAAGGAAGACGGGTCAGAGTTTAGTGAAGCGGATCTGCAAGCAATAAACCGGGAGGTGCGTCCGCTAGCTTGTCAATTGGCTGAAGAACCAGACTTGTCTCATTATCAAGCCCAATATGACAATCGAAACAAGCGAGTAGCTGCACCAATTCATGAAGCGGAAAATCTTATCCCTCCAATCCGTAAGCATACTTACGCTCCCGATATTGAACCGTCGTTGCTGATCCATGATGAAGCTGTCTTTCGAGCATTAATGGGAATCGACTGGACAACTGTTGATTTCCAGCCGCTGGGTAGAGAAACTGAAGTTGAAGCGGCACGGGATGACCCACAACCATTAGGCCAGGCTGGTGACTAAGCTTGAACCGGAAGCCGGTTTAAACTGCTTCTCCTTTGAAAAAATAATGATCTTGTTTTGGGCATTGTGTTGCCTTGTAATAGGCTAGCCGATACTCTTGATTTTGATATGCCTTCGTGCATAATTATTGCAACTTGTTCTTCCTTTGGGTGATGAACTTTCCAAAGTATTTTCTGCAATATAAAAATCTTAAAGTGCCACCGTGGTTGTACCGTCAGGCGGAGTATGATGTCTGCATATGTGAAATCAAAATATCTGAAATGTAAGCATATGATCAAATCTTTGAGATACATGATACCTGCCATCGTTGGGAATGAAGTTGGCTTAGCCAATCTTGAAACGGAGGTTTCATAAACCCACACTGTTGGAGGAGATAGCAGCTCCTGTATATATATAATGCCGGTTTACCATGTAAACCGTGCCGGGTTATAATAAAGCACCGTGTTACTCCGTAATAGGATGTTAACAAAAAATCAAACCGGGCAAATAGTCTCCGGATTAAAAATGAACCGTGTTCCGTCAATTGACAGTGTGAACCAGTTTTAAAAAAATTTCGGTTTAAAAAATGCAACAAAAAGAAAGAAATATCTATCAAAGAAAATTGTGAAGCAAAGGCAATGATAAAACCATTTGCAAAAAGAGGCTTATTTGAGCCGATCAGATGGCGTTACCATGGTCGGACATGACCAAGCTCCCGATAGGTGTAGCTATGGTTCAAGTCAGCCAGGTCCCCAAATGAAACCGTGGCATTTATGCCGATCAAGAGGCGTGGCAATGGTTCGGGTTCGACCAAGCCCCCAAGTGATTCTGTGGCCTTAGGCCGATCAAGAGGCGTGACTAGTTCAGACGTGACTAAGTCCCCAAGTGATCTGGTGGCTCTCGCCTATCAAGAGGTGATGCATTGGTTCGGACACGACCAAGCCCCCAAGTGATATAACATGATGCTTTTGAAAAGCTAACTCAAGGGGTAAACCGGATGCCGCTTTAGAACAACTCTGTGTAACCACACATGATGTAAAAGGACAGATACCCCGCTTTAGCTGAGGTTCCGGTTTATTATATTTAATCATAATATATACATCGTCGTAATATGTACATAAGTAGAGCCAATGGCTCAGGTATAGTAAGGCCGAAGATGAGCTATGTTCCACGGCCTGTTGGTCTCTTCCTCTGATGTACGTGAGTCTTTATGCTCTCGAATATCGATCAGATAGTATGACCCGTTGTGCAGATTCTTGCTGACCACGAAAGGTCCCTCCCAAGGTGGGGATAGCTTATGCATATCAGTCTGGTCTTGAATAAGCCGAAGCACCAAATCTCCTTCCTGAAAGGCTCTGGTTCTGACTCGGCGACTATGATAACGACGAAGATCCTATTGGTAAATCGCCGAGCGGGCGGCTGCTATGTCATGTTCTTCATCCAACAGGTCCAAAGCGTCTTGCCGTGCTGTCTCGTTGTTCGCTTCAACATAAGCCGCCACACGAGGTGAGTCATGACGGATATCACTCGGGAGAACCGCCTCCGCTCCGTAGACCATGAAGAACGGCGTGTATCCTGTTGATCTGTTGGGTGTAGCATTGATGCTCCATAACACAGATGGTAACTCCTCTACCCAACAACCCGACGTTCTCTGCAAAGGAACCATAAGCCGGGGCTTGATGCCTCTCAAGATCTCTTGATTAGCCCTTTCTACTTGACCATTGGACTGTGGGTGTGCCACTGATAAAACGTCAAGCCGGATGTGCTCCCGTTCGCAAAACTCCTTCATGGCACCCTTGGACAAATTGGTACCATTATCTGTGATAATACTGTGTGGAAAGCCAAACCGGAAAATCACTTTTTTGATGAACTGAACCGCCGTGGCCGCATCACACTTGCTAACAGGTTCTACTTCCACCCACTTTGTAAACTTGTCAACCGCCACCAGGAGGTGGGCCTTCTTATCTTTGGACCTTTTGAAAGGCCCAACCATATCCAGCCCCCAAGTCGCAAACGGCCAAGTAATTGGAATCATTCTCAATTCTTGAGCCGGCACATGAGCATGGCTTGAAAACTTTTGGCAACCGTCACATCGTCTGACCAGATCCTCCGCATCAGCATGAGCAGTTAACCAATAGAAGCCATGGAGAAACGCTTTAGCTACCAAAGATTTTGAACCGGTGTGGTGACCACAATCTCCTTCGTGGATCTCATGCAAAATTTCACAGCCTTCTTCAGGAGACACACAACATTGAAATGCCCCTGACACACTGCAATGATGCAACTCGCCATTGACAATAGTCATGGACTTGGACCGCTGGATTATCTGTCAGGCCAGAGTCTCATCCTCTGGTAACTCGCCCCGGTTCATGTACGCCAGGTAAGGAAGTGTCCAATCCGGAATGACATGAAGAGCTGCCACCAATTGAGCCTCCGGATCAGGAATAGCCAAATCTGCTTCACCAGGGAGCTTGACCGACGGGTTGTGCAGCAGATCCAGAAAAACATTGGGCGGGACTGGTTTGCGCTGAGAGCCCAGCCGGCTTAAAGCGTCCGCCGCTTCATTCTTCCATCGGTCCACGTGGTCCACCTGATAGCCTTTAAAGTGACCTGCAACAATATCCACCTCATGATGAGATGCTGCCATGAGTGGGTCCTTGGAATCCCAAGTGCCAGATACTTGTTGCGCCACGAGGTCCGAGTCACTGAAGCACTTAACTCGACTTAGATTCATCTCCTTAGCCATCTGGAGACCATGGAGCAAGGCTTCATACTCAGCTGCATTGTTAGTACAAGGGAACATTAAGCGGAGAACGTAAAAAAACTTATCACCTCGTGGGGAAGTTAATATGACTCCAGCCCCCGAGCCTTCCAATTTCCTGGATCCGTCAAAATGGATGGTCCAATATGTGTGATCCGGCTTTTCTTCAGGTGCTTGCAGTTCCGTCCAATCATTGATGAAATCAACAAATGCTTGAGACTTAACCGCCGTCTGAGGCACATACTTCAATCCGTGCGGCCCAAGCTCTATAACCCACTTGGCAATCCGGCCAGTCGCTTCCTGGTTCTGGATGATATCCCCCAAAGGAGCAGAACTGACCACCATAATTGGGTGCCCTTGGAAGTATTGCTTAATCTTCCGGTTTGCCATAAAAACTCCGTACACCAGCTTCTGCCAATGCAGATACCTTTGCTTGGACTCAATGAGTACCTCGCTGATATAATAGACCGGACGTTGAACCGGATGCTCCTTACCTGCCTCCTTTCGCTCCACCACAATAGCCACGCTGACCGCATGAGCATTAGCAGCAACATATAGCAGTAACGGCTCCTTGTCAATGGGAGCGGCGAGCACAGGTGGATTAATCAATTGCCGCTTTAAGTCCTCAAATGCTTCATCAGCAGCGGAACTCCAAACGAATTGATCCGTCTTCTTCAACATCTGATACAAAGGGATTGCCTTCTCACCAAGGCGGCTGATAAACCGGCTTAACGCGGCAATCCAGCCTGCCAGGCGTTGAACATCATTAATACACTTTGGTTTAGCCAGGGAGGTGATGGCTGTGATCTTCTCTGGATTAGCCTCAATTCCCCTGTTGGACACCAGAAAACCCAATAACTTGCCTGCCGGTACACCAAAGACACACTTGGCCGGATTAAGCATCATCTTGTACGTCCTCAGGTTATCAAAGGTTTCCTTCAAGTCGTCAACCAAAGTCTCCTTCTCCCTGGACTTAACCACAATATCATCCACGTAAGCATGTACATTACGGCCAATTTGCTTGTGAAGACAATTTTGTACACACCATTGATAAGTTGCCTGGGCACTCTTGAGCCCAAAGGGCATAGACACATAGCAGAAGGCTCCAAAGGGAGTTATGAATGTCGTCTTCTCCTGGTCCTTAACTGCCATTTTGATCTGATGATAGCCAGAATATGCATCCAAAAAACTTAAACGCTCACAACCCGCCGTAGCATCAATAATTTGATCAATACGGGGGAGGGCAAAAGGATCTGCTGGACAAGCCTTATTAAGATCTGTATAATCCACACACATGCGCCAGGTGCCATTTTTCTTAAGGACCAACACCGGATTGGCAAGCCACTCAGGGTGAAAAACTTCAACAATAAAGCCAGCTGCTAAGAGCCTGGCTACCTCTTCTCCAATCGCCTTGCGTCTTTCTTCGTTAAACCGACGGAGGAACTGTTTCACCGGTTTGTATTTAGGATCCACATTAAGGGTGTGCTCAGCGAGTTACCTCGGTACACCTGGCATGTCAGAGGGTTTCCATGCAAAAATGTCCTGATTCTCATGGATGAACTCGATGAGGGCGCTTTCCTATTTCGGATCCAAGTTGGCACTGATGCTGAACTGCTTGGATGAATCGCCAGGTACGAAGTCAACAAGCTTAGTTTCTACTGCCAATTTGAACTTTAGGGCCGGATCATGCTCCATAGTTGGTTTCTTTAATGGAGTCATGTCCGCCGGATCAACATTGTCCTTATAATACTTCAGTTCCTCGGTGGCACAAACCGACTCTGCGTAGGCCGCATCTCCTTCCTCGCACTCCAAAGCGATTTTACGGCTTCCGTGAACCGTTATTGTCCCCTTGTGACCTGGCATTTTGAGCTGCAAATACACATAACAGGGTCATGCCATAAACTTGGCGTAGGTCGGTCGCCCAAATAGGGCGTGATATGGACTTTGGATTTTCACCACTTCAAACGTCAATGTTTCCGACCTGGAATCATGATCATCTCCAAAGGCCACTTCCAGAGCTATCTTACCAACAGGATATGCTGACTTGCCAGGTACCACACCGTGGAACACCGTATTAGATGGTTTGAGATTTTTATCTGTTAGTCCCATACGACGGAAGGTCTCATAGTACAAGATATTAATGCCGCTCCCTCCATCCATGAGCACTTTGGTGAACTTGTAACCTCCCACCTGATGCGCCACCACCAGAGCCAACTGACCCGGATTATCAACCTGGGGAGGGTGATCCTCTCTGCTCCATATGATTGGCTGTTCAGACCAGCGTAAATAACGGGGCACGACCGGTTCAATAGAGTTGACTGCCCGCCTCTGAACCTTTCGGTCTCGCTTGTCCAAGCTAGTGGTGAAGACATGGTACTGCCCACTATTCAACTGCTTTGGGTTGCTCTGGTAACCTGACTGTTGCTGCTGCTAGTTGTAACCACCCTCGTTGTTCTGATTATTTTGATTATTATGTCCGCCCGGATTACCATTAAATCCTAAACCGGAATTTTCTCCACCGTAACC
Source organism: Triticum aestivum (assembly GCF_018294505.1). Classification (NCBI taxonomy): domain Eukaryota; kingdom Viridiplantae; phylum Streptophyta; class Magnoliopsida; order Poales; family Poaceae; genus Triticum; species Triticum aestivum. The sequence goes on from NC_057803.1 coordinate 16,950,128, forward strand.
CGGCCCGGATCCTGAGCCACCGCCAGAGCCGTGATCATACCGGAAAGCATTAGAATTCTTGAACTCCTGCATAATAAAGCAATCCTTCCAAAGATGGTTTGCTGGCACCTCCTTCGTCCCATGTCTTGGACAGGGCTGGCTCAGTAGATAATTTAGGCAGTCCGGGTTAGGGTTGGGTCCCCCACTGCGATTTGACAGTTTACCCTTGCGTTGCTGGCCCTTGTCCTGCGTGTTGGTATTAGCCACAAAGTCCATGTTACCATCCGCTTTACGCTTGCCTCCGCCACCATTGCCTGCCAAGTGATGCTGCTGACCTTTGGAGTTGCTATTCCTCTTTCCCTTCCCTGCCTTGTCATCATCAGATTCAGGATCCTTGGTACTATCAGAATCAGCATACTTTACCAAAGCAGCCATGAGGGTCCCCATGTCAGTGCAATGGCGCTTCATCCGTCCCAACTTCAGCTTTAGGGGCCCAAACCAGCAGTTGCTTTCTAGGGTTAAGACTGCGGTGTCAGCGTTGATGCGGTCTGATGAATGCAACACTTGTGAGACCTGGCGCACCCAATGAGTCGTTGATTCTCCTTCCTCCTGGACACAGGCAGCTAAGTCCACTATCGACATAGGCTGCTTACATGTATCCTTAAAATTACTGATAAACCGGGCTCGTAATTGGGCCCATGAACTGATAGAGTTGGCCGGTAAGCTTTTTAACCAAGTGCGGGCCGTTCCTTCAAGCATCATGGTGAAGTACTTCGCACATGCCGCATCATCCACATCAAGCATCTCCATGGCCATCTCATAGCTCTCCACCCACGTCTCTGGGGGTTGATCCGCCGTGTAATTTGGTACCTTGCGCGGGCCCTTGAAATCCTTGGGCAGGCGCACATTGCGTAAAGCGGGGACAAGGAAAGGCACCCCCAAAGAACTAGAAGTAACACCGGGTTCGACTGAGATAGTTGGACGAACCGACGTAAGCTGCCGAGCCTGATACTGTGCGGCTAACTCGGCCTCCTTGCGTGCTCGGGCCCGGTCCACCACCTCCTAAGCGTTATCAGCATTAATAGCACGATTCATGGTCCTACTAATAAATAGCATCGATAACATCTAAGTTGAACGACTGTCCAAACCAAAGAGACATACGAATTCATTAAAGTATAATTACAACATGAGCCAATCAATGTTTCAGAACTACACATCACTACTTTCGACTCGACTCATCGGACAGGAACGTGGATGAAGCCGCCGTCTGTCGTGATGGTCATGAAATCGCGGTCGTTGTCACCCTGCATTTGTAGCGTTTCATCTATCTCACTGTTGGACGGTTGATATCTGAGGAAGAACTGCCCCGAGGCATGAAGGATATCTTAATGGATGATGTCCGCAAACTCCGACTGGATGCGAAAGAATTCTTGTCTGAGGTCCGCGTCCTGGACTGCCGACAAGCTCGCGGCCCAATCTTTGAGATTATTTGGTAGCAGAAGTTGATGATGGTCCCTTACGATCGCCCGCATGTGATGGAGGGCGTAGTAGGCATCCTTCTGACCGCCAGGCGGCTGCTTGACGCAGCAGAACTTCATATTGTGTGAGAACATGTGCTTGCCGTACTTACGAACTGCCCTGGTGAAGGTGCCTCCAGATTTGGTGTAGCCGGAGAGAACATCATCAAGAACTTTCTTGACATTTGTGTAGTCTATGTTGGAGTTACGGTTCGGGTCGAAATACGTGGCCATGGAATATTTCGGGCTTAAGAGGATGAGTGTGCAATGTGTGTCACTACACAGAACACGGAATGTTAGAAAAAAAGAACAATTGAAATCTAAGAAATCATATGTTACGGGGCGGTTAAGGGATGACTTACTCGGGAAAGTAAGCCACAAGGAAGTTATCCTTATCTGGGTTTGCCAGAATGACGCCTTCGAGGTGTGAACTCGCAACTTGGCGGTCCCCAGCGCTTCTCAAGTGCTTGGCACGCATGTAGAAGGGGTCGAGTATCACGATGTCCGAGGTCTTGTCTCTAGTGATCCGCATCTCCATACTCAGTGAAAATAGCCGAACGAAGGTGTAGTGCAGCGGATGAAGGTTAAACATAGCAAAGATGTCATCAAACCGCAGGATGATCGTACCCCCGATGTCGCCATACACAAAGCACTTGCCCTCTGGCACCTTGGCCACGAAAACCGGGTATGCCACATCCTTCTCTCTGAGACGCCGCTTCTCCAAAGAAAGAACACTGTCGTGCAGACTCTGCATAGCACCGATTGCAGCATTCAGCATATTTGGCGGTAGCATCGCCCTACCTGCCACATGCACCCTCCTCGAGATATCCTTAGGTGAAGGTGGCCCGTCCTGAGCATGGATCGAACTCGGTGCCGGCTGGCTCGCATCGGCGCCCTTGTTAGTCTTTCGTTTCCTCCCCTTCTTCTTGATCTCCTGTAATGGGACCGAGTTCTGCTCACAGACCGCCTTCTTGAGCGTGTTGGGGCTGATAATATTTCGCACCTCAGCTATCTGAGGCTCGGTGAAGGCGGGAGCTGGAGGCGTGTCCTGAGAACTGAACGCCAGACGACGCCTGTTGCAGTTGGAATTCTCCGCCATACCAGCTAGATTACGGTGGTCTTGGTTGGGTTCTTGAGAAAGAGGCCCGCGGAACTCGTCAGCGTACCCATGTTCGGCAAGGTACTTATCAATGTTGGTAAATGTACCGTCGTCGTTGTCGTCGCCGTCGCCGTCCGGATCCTGTGCCATAGGGCTGTCCGGATCCTGTGCCATAGGGATGTCCGGCAGGTCCGGTAGCGTTGCGGCGTTCTTGCCATGGCTTGGCGCCGGCACGACTGGCGGTCTTGTCTGTGGGGTGGTGTCCCCCGCCCCTAAACGAATCTGGCTCTTCGGCCAAAGCAGGGGCCAGTTTACGCAGGCACTGAGGGTCATCTCATCTTCTTCGTCGGCCCCAGCGGGTCGAATCGAAGGTAACAACTCGCCTGACAGCACCCGAACCACTTCAACCCTATACATTATGGGTGGCATCGGATTACCATGGAACATGGGGTTGCCCGGTTGAACGATTCTGCCCTTGGCGACATCGACCAACTCGGCGCCCACGAAGTGCAGAAGAGCGCAAGGAACGTCGGCGGTGCCCTGCGAAAACATGTACAGGGCGTCAGGGATGCCCAGTCAAAGGCAAGGAGATGAAGTCATCGGTCGAGAGGCTTAGTTACCGTGATGCCGTCGAGGTCGGCTAATGTCGAGGCACCGCCAACGGCGGGCATGCAACTGATGGAGGGGGCGCTTGTTGGCGAGGTGCCGGCCGACGTACACCCGGGTGCATTAAGCTCCAATGCTCGTGCCGGCGCCGGAGACACGAATACCGCCTCCGTCGGAGACACCAATGGCGCCGCCGCCGGAGACACCAATGGCACCACCTGCGCGCTGTGCGAGTTGCTGGCCGTGAAGCTGGGAACCGGGGGAGGCCCCTGTTGGCCGCTCGCAATCCACGTCGTCAGCCCATGAATCAACGTAGGCACCATGGCGTTGAGCGTCGTTCCAAGTTGTTGTTGCACTTGCTCTTGGACAAGCTCCGGAATCCGTGCCACTTGTGCCTTGAGTTCTTCAACCTCGCGCGTCTGGCTTTCCGAGCTGGTCTTTTTCTCCTTCCGCACACCAGCGGTATAGTATGACCCCCATTTTGTGGACAAGCCTTTGCCGGCCACACGACCAGCTAACGTCGGCTTAGTGAGCTTATCCTTGTTTTTCATTACGTTCAACGCCCTATTTAAAGGGGTGTCTAAAGGGGAGCTCTTAGACGACCCCGCGCTACTACTTTCAGTGTCCTGCGAAAGGAACGTGAACCATTTAGAAATATTGGGGATTAATTAGAGTGCAACCATATGGAGCTAATTACGCGGGGGTGTATTCCTTACCAGAAGAAGCTCAAGCGCCCTGGTCTTCGGATCCGTGGTAAGCTCCTTTGTTATCGGGTCCTTCTTGTACCGGGCCCTGACATAGTTCCTGGTCTGCTTGTCACCGCTGTATTTCTCGAAGCGGGGCGGTAGACTTTGCTCGGCACGCTCCGCGTCCTCCTTGTCCCATATAGGCTCCGTCACTCTGTAACCGCCGGGACCGAGTTTGTGTTCCCCTAAGTTCAACTCCCGCATTTCTTTCCCCCATTGACTTGATTCGGAGGTTGCACTGCTCTCACACTTGATCTTGAACTCCTTATACTCATCTTCGCTCATCAAAGGATATTTCCCCTTGATCTTCTCATAACTATCACCTTTATCAATCATTCTCTTCACCGTGCTTTTCCAAGTAGACAGGGCCGTGCTCATCTTCATGAGGGCGGCACTATTCACTTTATTCCCTGAGAGGCGTGTGTTTTCAAATTCGGCGGGGAACTTGTATCATTCGTGCAGCTTCGTGAAGAGGAGGTTGCGCAAATTCCCTCGGTCCTTATGCCTAAGGTTCTCGGTGTTGATCGAGATGGTGCTCCGGAGAATGCACCCGAGCTGAACCGAGTACCCCTTGACTATATGTTTGGGCTCCATTGGATTCCCGTCGGAGTCCACTTGAGTGAATTCCTCCTTGAGGGTGCGGAGCACATTCGGGCGCCGGTCCTTCCTTTGCTTCTTCGGTTGGCTTCCATCTGTGTGTGCGCCGCCATCATCTGTGGTGGCATCCTCAGCGGCACCATCAGTGGTGTCATCCCCGACGCCACTAGGGGTTGTGTAGTCAGGATCGGTGTCTTCCGCGACGTCCTCATAGCGGTGAGGTTCTTCCTCCATCTCCTGGGACAGCTCCCAGAATTGCTTGCCGCCTGAACCGCCGGCCTCATCGTTGTGGGCCATGTTTCGCTCTAAATAGGAAAATAGTTTGGTCAAAACGTTGGTTATTGTCAAGGAACAAGATCATGGTCTCATCATTTAGGGTTTGTCAACACCGAGGTAGTCTAGGAAAAAATAAATCCGCAAGTCAATATATCAGGACCCATCACATCTTCATAGACTCGATGGGGCCTCAAATGCCCTTCCTCATCTACAACTAGTTGTCCGCCTCAATCGATGGGTTTTCTCACATTTTTCTGATTCAAACTAGATTTCGATGGCTGTTAGGTTATCCGGAAGCAGTAGCAACTTGTAGAGGGTGCAAACTAGCCAGCATTGGGAAGTTCCAGTCTACTAGTAGAGGGAAAAACATGAGGAGCAGCTTGTAGGTTTGCTTGCTCCGGTGGGACGGGATGGAGGATATAGCTTTAGCACACCTATATCGTAGATTTATTTTTTGCCCTGTTGCTCTTACTAGTTTTAGCTTATCAAAGTGGATGCATGTATCACATGTTTCTGAAACTAGATTTGTATTGCTGGTAGGTTATTTTGTGTATGTGATCTAAAATAAATACAAAAATTATTTTTTGCCCTGCTTCTCTTACTAGTTTTAGCTTATCAAAGTGGATGTATGTATCATATTCTTCTGGTGCATGAGAGAGTGAGGGGTAAACCACAAACTAGACAAGTGAAGGTGGTGGAGTGGTGCTGCATCCCCATCCATCCATCTATCCATCCATCTGCATCATCTCTTTTGACTTGACCACATTGGCTCATAGCTAATCTAGCCAAGCTACCTAGATCCACCTACTTGCTTGTTGCACATTGTGTGGAGGGAGCAGATCTCGCCACTACTTAAGTGTAAAGCTAGATAGTGTGTGTGAGAGAGTCCACTTAGCTGAAAATGTTGGGAGACATGATTTATCTGTTCAGTCACCATCACACACACTCAGATTAACATTCAACACCTGAACTAGAGTTAACAAATTGGGCATCTTCTAGGTCAAACTATAAATGTTGATTAATTTTTGTTTCGGTTGAGAATCGGGCACCTTCTAGGTCAAGAAAATTGGGCATGACCTTTGCTAATTTTCTTGACCTAGGAGTGCCCCATTCTCAACCGAAACGGAAATTAATCAACATTTCAGGAGAAAGGGGTCATTTCAGAAGATCACAAGTAGCAGCAGCATCACAAGTTGACAAAATCACAAGTAGCAGCAGCATCACAAGTAGTGCAGCAGCAGCAGCATCACAAGTAGTACATCAGCAGCAGTGAATAAAATTTTTATATGAAGTTTCTGAAATTTATGGAAGTTTCTAGTACACTAAAGGAGAGAAAGGAGAGGAAGTACCCTAGCAATCTATGAAAGTGTCCAGTACACTAAACTCCAACTCCGGTACCAGAGGAAATGGGCAGTAGATGGGCAGCACTAGACCACCTACAACAGATGCAACAAATTACTCCAGTTAAGTTAAATTACTCCAACTCCTATTTTCAAGATCACAAGTACAACAAGCAGTACTCTACTTCTATTTGCAACATCACCAACTGCTCTGGGTACAAGAACAAGAAGTACTAACCAGCCGCTCCTTGGAGTGCAGATGCAACTCCAGCTCCTTGACGTGCAGATGAGCAAATAGTGAGCAAGGACTGAAAGTCAAACACGTACAAAGATAACTAGTACATGGACTAGTAAACAAGGTGAACACACAATTATACTAGCAGATTACTCAATCACAAAGCAAGATTTCGATGACAGTTATTTCTCATAGCATAAAGATGGAGTAGAAGCATTAGAGAGCGGCAGCAAGAAGGATTTAGAGAAGTGGAGTAGCAACACTAGGGGCGAGGGGAGAGGAGCAGCAAGGACGAGGAAAGGAGGTGGCGATAGCAGCATGTAGAGCAGCAGAGCAGCGCGGCGGCGCAGGCGTGCAACCACGACAGAGCAGCGGCAGCAGGGTCGCGCGGGCGAGGTCGGGGCTCAGCCGGCGGTAGGCCGAGCGCGATGCGCGGGGCGAGAGCAGAGGCGGGGGCCGGTGCAGGCGGGGCGAGGGCGGGCAGCAGCATGGCAGGTGCTCATCCAGTGCAGAAATCAGGGGGGATTTTGAGCGGGCATAGGATGCAATAGGGAAGGAGGGAGGGGGAGGGAGGAGGAAGGAGGGGTGGTGGCTACCTGCCTATGGACCGGTCGCCGACATAGCTTCGGCGGCGGCGTTCCTGGGTGGGGGCGGCTGCTCCGGGGACAGGGAGGGAGGCGCTGCGGTGCCAGAGTCGGGGCCGCGGAGGCTGGGCGCGTGTGGCTGCCCGGCTCGAGGAGGCATGGCGATAGCGGTGGAGCCCAAGGAGGCAGGGCGGCGACGGTGGAGCGGGCGGTGGAAGGAGGGGGTGCGCGTGAGGGTGTGGCGAGGGAGGAAGTGGATCTGGCGAGGGAGGGACGAAGGGATCGGGCGAATTAGCTATGGGGGACATTACTAATGGCGCACCCCCTGGCGGTGCGCCATTAGAATGTTTTTTTGATAGCAATGGCGCACCCCCGAGCGGTGCGCCATAAGTAATCTTTTTTTTGCAAAGCAATGGCGCACCAGCCAGCGGTGCTGTCACATCCCTAGCTTCTGGCATTGCTCTAGCCTAGCTTCATGTGTGCATCATGTCTATATTTTTGAAACTTGAATTGAGGAATATTGGAAGCCTCAAAACCCTAAATAAAAGAGGGGCAAAAACCCTAGAAATCTCATTCATTGCTCCAAAAGGCTCTTCTTAAATGTTTGATAATTTTTGGTAAGGGTTCTGGTCCCAACCAAAATATTGAACATTTTTAAGGATTTATTTTTGGGACTTTGAATTTAAATCATTAGCTATTTGAATTTGAATTATATTCATATAATTAGAATATAATTTCAAATACCCCTGAAATATTTTATGAGCTTTTGGAAAAGTCCATCTAGCCAAATAAAATTATTCAGAGGAGTTTTTGGCATTGTTTGAATTTGTTTAAAATTCAAAACAGTGGCAAAACGAAATTAAATAAAACAAAACAGAAGAAAAAAATAAAAGAGAGAGAGAGGACTTACCTGGCCTCACCCGTGCAGCCCACCAGAACCGGCCCAGCCGGCCCAGCCCGCCACCGCTACTCCCCCCCCTGTCGTCTTCCTCTTGCCAGTGGGAGCAGCTGCGTGCTCGCACGCGCGCGGCCGAGGAGGCCACCTCCTCCCTGCCTGGCTGCCTCCTCCTTCCCTGGTCCCTCCCGCGATGCCACGCAGCCCCGACCCCCTCTCACTTCTCCCTCGCTCTCTGGACCTCCCTCCCCCTCGCTCCTCTGTTTCCCCTCCCGCGACCGAACGGAGCCGCCGCCACCGACGAGAGCCACCGTGGCTACCGGCCACCCCACGGCTCACCGACGCCCCAGGAAGCTCCGCCGGTCCTCCCTCTACCTCCTCAACGAGCCACGAGGCCCCGGACGTGCCACAACACCGCCCTCGATGCCTTCTTCAACCTCGGGACCGCCGGCCATCTTCGTCAAATTCGCCGGCTCCGGACCGTCCCCGACCTCGCCGAGCGTCCCCTCGTCATCGCCGTGAGTCACTGACCCTCTCCCCTAACTCAGCATGCTCCCCTCCGTGCCGTAGCGCCGTTCCCCACGAGCACCGAAGCCACCGTCCACCATTGCTGCTGCACGCATAGCCTCCGTGCTCCCCTGGCCTTACTGAGCTGCTCTTAGTGCTCCCCATGTCTAGCAGGTGCTGCCCAGCCTTTCCATTTGCTCACTGATGCACCGTAGCGACGCGCCCGAGCACCACCGAACACCATCGCCGCCAAAGCTCGTCGCCGGCATGAGTTCCGGCGACCCCACGACCTCCCACTCGGTCCTCTGGATGCGCGGGAGCAAGGGCCATCCCCTGGTGCCCTCAGCGCCCAAACTGACGCCTCTAGCGCAAGTCCGGCGTGCCCCGCCGTGTTCTGTGGTCACCGTCGGCTGGTCTCCGGCGTGCTGACGTGGCGTCGTCGTTAGGGGCTAATGACCCTGCTAACTAACCCTGTGACACTGACAGCGGGCCCCGTAGCGGGTCAAAGCCCGAGTCAACGCGGGATTAGCCCCTGTGTCACTGACGTGTGGATCCCACACGTCAGGTTTGACCCGAGCCGGCCCCTGTTGAGTTGCTGACGTCATGCCAACGTCATGCTGACGCAGTAATGTTTTCTGGATTTAATTTAATTCTGAAATTCCAGAAAATGAATATAAACTTCTAAAATTCATAGAAAATTAACCGTAACTCCAAATTAAATAATTTATATATGAAAAATTATCAGAAAAATTCAAGGAATCCATCTGTACCATTTTCATGCATGTTAGAACAACTTATAGCTGTTGTTTAGCACAAATCAATTAAAGGGCATTTAAATAATCACATATGGAGTTTGAATTTGAATCTTGTATTCAAACCAACTTCATTTAATCTGTTGCTAGTTGCATTGGCTCAAAACACATTCATTTTGCCATGTCATGATCATGCATCATATTGTGCATTGCATTGATTGTGTTCCCTTCTGTGTTGCCGGTATTTGTCCCCTCTCGATAGACGTGATACCGATGATGTGATCGTTGACACTGATGAAGACTCAATGTTATCTTCAAAAGTGCCAGGCAAGCAAAACCCCCTTGTTCATTCCGATACAATCCTATTCTCTCGCTCCTGCTCTCTTTTACTGCATTAGGACAACACCGATTCATCTGTTACTTGCTGCGGTAGCTGAACCCCTTTGTCCTTTGCATGACCTGTCATTGCCACAGTAAATAGATGAAACCCACTAGCATGAGTAGGAGTTGTTTGAGCCCTGATGTGCCTACTCATTCATGTTTGTTTGTCATGCCTGCTACTGCTTAGAGTTGAGTCAGGTCTGATTCATCAGGGATGAATCAGAGGCGTGTGAACATGTCCTGCTGTGTGTGAGCTAAGTGTGTGAACACGATTTGGTAAAGGTAGCGGTGAGAGGCCATGTAGGAGTACATGGTGGGTTGTCTCATTGTAGCCGTCCTCAGGAACCGAGTTCTGTGTTTGTGATCCATGATTCAGCTACTACCACGCATTGGGCCCGAAACCAATGGACCCTCTCGGCTTCTTGATCACCCTTGTCCTCTGTCCAGGAGTTGCAAGTAGTTTCTGGTGTTTGTAGTATGCTGGAGGCCGTGGACAGCGCTGACCGTAGGGGTGGGCTGTGATGCGGTAGGCACGTGGCCGGGTAAACCGGGCACCCGTTTGGTGTCACGGAACCCTGTACACATCGTTTGGGGCTGTGAGCGAAACTCCGGCCGGATCTCCTCATGGATGGAACCCGAATAGGCGATAAACCTGGACTAGAGACTTGAGTGTTTAGGCAGGCCGTGGCCGACACCCACGTTGGGCTTCCGCTTGAAGGTTGCCGAGTACATGTCGTGTAAACGGCGGTAAGTGGTGAGAGCGTGTGTGAAGAAGTACACCCCTGCAGGGTTAACCTAATCTATTCGAATAGCCGTGTCCACGGAAAAGGACCTCTGGGTTGCTTATATCAGTTCATAGACAAGTGAAAGTGGACACTCTAAAATACGCAAGATAAGCGTGAGTGCTATGGATGGCGTTCCCGTAGGGAGACGGGAGCGAATCCATAGTGGTGTATTGATATGGTGAATATGTGGACTCGTGTGCGCCACCTCAAAAGAGTCGCTTGCAGTCGTAGTTAGGATAGCCACCGAGTCAAAGCTGGCTTGCTGCAGTTAAACCCCACCATCCCTTTGTTGATAATGATGCATATGTAGTTAGCTCTGATGTAAGTCTTGCTGGGTACATTTGTACTCACGTTTGCCTATTTTATGTTTTTGCAGAGAGACTTCAGTCTCACTAGTAAATTCCGCGTGGATTTCGACGTTTAGCTTGATACCTCAGCTACGATCTTGTGCCCCGGCAGGATCTGATAGATAGTCAGGCTTCTCAGCCTTTTTCATTTATAGATGTCTGTACTCAGACATGATAGCTTCCGCTTGTGCTTTGACTTGTATGCTCTGAGTGTTGGGTCATGAGACCCATGTTTGTAATATCTCGCTCCTCGGAGCCTAATGAATAAAGTACTTGTGTCGTAGAGTCATGTTGTGATGCTTTGTTGTATTTGCACATATCGAGCATACTGTGTGTGTGATTGAAATGCTTGGTATGTGTGGGATCTGACTATCTAGTTGTTTATCTTTAGTAGCCTCTCTTACCGGGAAATGTCTCCTAGTGTTACCGCTGAGCCATGGTAGCTTGCTACTGCTCTGGAACACTTAGGCTGGCCGGCATGTGTCCTTCTTCGTTCCTGTGTCTGTCCCTTCGGGGAAATGTCACGCTTTGAGTACCGGAGTCCTGTTAGCCCGCTACAGCCCGGTTTACCGGAGTCCTGCTAGCCCAGTGCTACAGCCCGGTCCCACTTGCTGATGACCGACACGTTCGAAGCTGGGTCATGGATGCCTGTCCCTGTAAGTCTGTGCCACTTTGGGTTTACGACTAGTCATGTCAGCCCGGGCTCTTTATCATATGGATGCTAGCGACACTATCATATACGTGAGCCAAAAGGCGCAAACGGTCCCGGGAAAAGGTAAGACGACACCCGTGGGGATACCGTGCGTGAGGCCGCAAAGTGATATGAGGTGTTACCAGCTAGATCGATGTGACATCGAGTCGGGGTCCTGACAGCGTTGGCATCAGAGCCGGACTGCCTGTAGGTTCTCCAAGCCAAACTGGTCGATGTTGAGTCTAGAAATTCTTTAGTTATATGTAGGGGAATTGTTTGTGGGTTGGAACGTAAGGCTCTTTTTTTACTCCTTATACCTTATGACATTCTGATCTGAGTCAGTCCATTCTTCCACCCCAGCTCGTATCCGAGCCCACTGACGTGCTCATCGTGATCTCAGGAGTCCGTAGCACGCCCCAGCTCCTCCTGCCGTGCTTCCTAACCCCGACCCCGAGATTGCCCGAACTCCGGCAGCCGCAAAGGAGCTCGCCGCCGGCAGCTCCGGCCACCCCAGCTGCTGTCACTTACCTCTTTAGATGCGCCTTCCTCCCAGGAACCCGTAGGAGCAAACCGCACGTCAAATGGTGCTCCGTAGCGAGCGCACGGCGCACCTCCGCTGTCGGCCGTGGTCGTCGCCGGCGACACTCCGGCGACTGCCGACGTGGCACGCCTAATTAGCACTAATGACGCTCTAAACACCCCCCCACAGCCACTGACAGTGGGCCCCGTAGTGGGTCAAAGCCCGGGTCAACGCGGGATTAGCCCCTGTGTCACTGACGTGTGGACCCCACACGTCAGGTTTGACCTGGACCGCCCGTTGACCTGCTGAGGTCAGCATGAGGTCATGCTGACGCCATAATTCATTTTCTGGAATTATTTTAATTCTAAATATTCAGGAAATTCCAGAAAATGCCTAAAACTTCTAAAAATCATAGAAAATTAACCGTAACTCCAAATTAAATAAATTATATATGAAAAATTATCAGAAAAATTCAAGGAATCCATCTGTACCATTTTCATGCATGTTAGAACAACTTATCACTACTGTTTAGGACAAATGAAGTGAATGACATTTAAATAACCCCATATGGAGTTTGAATTTGAATTTTGGATTCAAACCAACTTCATTTAATCTGGTTTTAGGTGCATTAGCCCAAAACACATTCATATTGCCATGTCATAGCATGCATCATATTGTGCATTGCATTGATCGTGTCTTTTCTGTATTTGCCGGTAATTGTCCCCTCTCGATAGACGTGACACCGATGATGCGATCGTTGACACTGACGAAGACTCAATGTTATCTTCAGAAGTGCCAGGCAAGCAAAACCCCCTTGTTCATTCCGATAAAATCCCACTCTCTCGCTCCTGCTCTCTTTTTACTGCATTAGGACAACACCGAATCATCTGTTACATGCTGCGGTAGTTGAACCCCTTTATCCTCTGCATGACCTGTCATTGCCACAGTAAATAGATGAAACCCACTAGCATGAGTAGGAGTTGTTTGAGCCCTGTTGTGCCTACTCATTCATGCTTGTTTGTCATGCCTGCTATTGCTTAGAGTCGAGTCAGGTCTGATTCATCGGGGATGAATCAGAGGTGTGTGAACATGTCCTACTGTGTGTGAGCTAAGTGTGTGAACACGATTTGGTAAAGGTAGCGGTGAGAGGCCATGTAGGAGTACATGGTGGGTTGTCTCATTGTAGCCGTCCTCAGGAACTGAGTTCTGTGTTTGTGATCCATGATTCAGCTACTACCATACATTGGGCCCTGAAATATGACCCCGCTCGACTTCTTATTCACCCTTGTCCTCTGTCCAGGAGTTGCAAGTAGTTTCTGGTGTTTGTAGTATGCTGGAGGCCGTGGACAGCGCTGACCGTAGGGGTGGGCTGTGATGCGGTAGGCACGTGGCCGGGTATACCGGGCGCCTGTTTGGTGTCACGGAACCCTGTTCACATCGTTTGGGGCTGTGAGCGAAACTCCGGCCGGATCTCCTCATGGATGGAACCCGAATAGGCGATAAACCTGGACTAGAGACTTGAGTGTTTAGGTAGGTCGTGGTCTACACCCACGTCGGCTTTCGCTTGAAGTCTGCCGAGCACATGTCGTGTGCAGACGCTAAGTGGTGGAAACATGTATGAAGAAGTACACCCCTGCAGGGTTAACCTAATCTATTCGAATAGCCGTGTCCACGGAAAAGGACCTCTGGGTTGCTTATATCAGTTCATAGACAAGTGAAAGTGGATACTCTAAAATACGCAAGATAAGCGTGAGTGCTATGGATGGCGTTCTCGTAGGGAGACGGGAGCGGATCCATAGTGGTGTATTGATATGGTGAATATGTGGACTCGTGTGCGCCACCTCAAAAGAGTTACTTGCAGTCGTAGTTCAGGATAGCCACCGAGTCAAAGCTGGCTTGCTGCAGTTAAACCCCACCATCCCTTTGTTGATAATGATGCATATGTAGATAGTTCTGATGTAAGTCTTGCTGGGTACATTTGTACTCACGTTTGCCTATTTTATGTTTTTGCAGAGAGACTTCAGTCTCACTAGTAATTCCGCGTGGTCTTCGACGTTTAGCTTGATACCTCAGCTACGATCTTGTGCCCTCGGCAGGATCTGATAGATAGTCAGGCCTTTCAGCCTTTTCCATTTATAGACGTCTGTACTCAGACATGATAGCTTCCGCTTGTGCTTTGACTTGTATGCTCTGAGTGTTGGGTCATGAGACCCATGTTTGTAATATCTCGCTCCTCGGAGCCTATTGAATAAACTACTTGAGTCGTAGAGTCATTTTGTGATGCCATGTTGTATTGCACATATCGAGCATATTGTGTGTATGTTATTGAAATGCTTGGTATGTGTGGGATCTGACCATCTAGTTGTTTATCTTTAGTAGCCTCTCTTACCGGGAAATGTCTCCTAGTGTTTCCACTGAGCCATGGTAGCTTGCTACTGCTCCGGAACACTTAGGCTGGCCGGCATGTGTCCTTCTTCGTTCCTGTGTCTGTCCCTTCGGGGAAATGTCACGCGATGAATACCGGAGTCCTGTTAGCCTGCTACAGCCCGGTTCACCGGAGTCCTGCTAGCCCAGTGCTACAGCCTGGATTCGCTCGCTGATGACCGACACGTTCGATGCTGGGTCATGGATGCCTGTCCCTGTAAGTCTGTGCCACTTTGGGTTTACGACTAGCCATGTCAGCCCGGGCTCCTTATCATATGGATGCTAGCGACACTGTCATATACGTGTGCCAAAAGGCGCAAACGGTCCCGGGCAAAGGTAAGGCGACACCCGTGGGAATACCGTGCGTGAGGCCGCAAAGTGATATGAGGTGTTACATGCTAGATCGATGTGGCATTGAGTCAGGGTCCTGACAGCGTTGGTATCAGAGCTTGACTGCCTGTAGGTTTACCAAGCCAAACTGGTCGAAGTTGAGTCTAGAAATTCTTTAGTTATATAAGGGAATTGATTGTGGGATGGAACGTAAGGCTCTTTTTATTCCTTATACCTTATGCCCTTCTGATCTGAGTCATCTTCTCTTCTACGGGGATTAAGAACTAGGCTATCTCTTCTTTCTATTAGGATCACGTGTTACTAATCAGTAGACTTATAAGATTGTTGGATTTAAGTCTCAGTTCAGTTCCTACTACTTCCGTATGTTAATTGTTGATCTCGGAACCTTGATATTGTGCTTCTGAGTGGTTATGCCACCATTTTTGTGATTGTCTCAAATCTTTTTGAGCAATTATAGCCGTTATGCTGTCCGAGTCACCCCACGTTTCTGAATAGTCTGAAGCATTTGCAAAATTCCTTCCTCCCATTCCGATGTTCCTTTGGGCCAGATTAACCACACTAATCGGTGAGTTGAGGTAAATTATTGTCTTGACATATATGTTGGAGCTATTATTATGACCCTAGGTGTTTTAGGGAGTCACCTAGTAATCTAGCAATGTTTTGTGTCCCAGTGTGATGATTCTGGCTTTTATTCTCGAAAGCATCCCGTGATGCCACTTAGTAGTAGGTATTCTACTCCTGGGTTCTGAACCCGAGATTCACTCCACCTACTTCATGTTGATAGTAATTGCTAGTGCCTCTAGGATATTAGTAACCTTTGCGATAGTCCTTAAAGTCCGTGGTATCTTCTTCTTCCAAATACTATGAACCGCATATGGCAGATGTTTATTGGATCAAAAAAAAATCACAATTAGAGTACTCTTGAGGAGTTCTCCATTCATAAATCGTGACTCTGCCAGTTCTACCTTTCTGCATGGGTTATCCGGAAGAAACATGTTGAACTTGGTTCTACATGCTAAACCATGCATCCACAACTCAGAAAATCATATGTTCCTTGAGTTGTCTCTCTTTAGTTGCATTCTGACCCTCGTCTATCAATTGATAGCAAAGAGTATGCGTGCGTTCGTTTATCGATGCCTATTACTCTTGTGGTCCGTCAAGCCATTCTATCGCAGAATGACTAGGAGAAACAAACTCCAGTACCTCTTCCATATCCAGGATTGGGTCAGAGAAGTTGTGCTCCGCAGATCAAATTGCTAATCCAGCTTTCGTTCTGTTCTACCTTGGAGTATTACCATCTTTAAATCGGGATTGTTATAGGAATTGCACCCCATCCTATGAACTCCTGGTACAGTGATACTTCTTGCCATCACTGTTCATTCCTCGGCCCTCGTGTTGATGCAACCGGAATACCGACAAATGAATTGTGATGTGTGAAATCAATACTGCTAGCAACTCTGTTGCTTGGTAGTTAAAGGATAATAATTTCATTCTTAGTATGTTGGTTTTCGAATCATCCTTCTAAGACTGATCGTGCTACCTAGTCCTTATTTCGGTGCACCCTTCGATTGATGAGTTAGGATCTTGTCAAGTCCTCACTCATTTGGTCATATCGTCTTGCCCTCAAAAGCAAGATTGTTCTCGAGCTTAGTAACATACCGGTGGTTCGTGACTTTCCAAATATCTTCTTGGAGGTGTTACCGGGTTGTCACCTGACCGTTATGTTGAGCCCGTGATCAAGTTGGTTTCTTGTGAACCACCTTCTCTCCAAGAATCGGTGTTAGATATCCCTGAGCTGGTTGGTTAAGCTAGACAACAACTTGGAGAGTTGGAAGATAAAAGCTTGTCTGACTTAGTTCGTTCCAAAGGGATATTCTTGTGTAGTGTGTGTTGAAGAAAGATGATATCTTCATCGATTGGTCCCTGTGATCAGTTGCTGGACCTATTGTCTTATAAATCCTTTGATTTGAGTGTGGGCTATCGTCAAATCAAATCAGTACCAACGATGCTCGTAATGTTGTCTTACTCGTGGTTGATCCCTCGAGCATACACCCTTACATCTTTGGTCTGACCAATGCTATCACTTGTTCACTTAACTATGGAATTCCTTTTAAAAGGAAACCCGGATGAATTGTTGTTGAGCCCATTGGCAACATCCTTCTCTCCTCCATGGTGTTGTTGAACATTAAGCTAGTGTTGGAAACTTTTGAAAGCATTTCTTCATGCTAGTTCATGGAGCAAATGTTCGGATGTAAGAAGTGACTTCCTCCAGTCCATGTGCATTTGATGCAAGTTGCCGCCGTGGATTCGAGAAAGTCAATGTTGCTTTCTTTGGAATCATTCCAAATCAGTCATGCACACGTGCGAAGAATGCTGTGGTTTGAAGACTTGCAACCTTCAATCTATATGTATCCCTAGCACACCAAGCCACTGATTGATTTGTTCAAGGAGAAGGAGTTCCTTCATAAGAGCTAATCCGGACTTATGAAAGAACTTCGATACCCTCGTTGATGGTTCCCCCTCCTGAACTCGGTAGTGTTTTATTATAAGACTACCACGTGGTCATGCTTGTCTGGGACAACGTGTTCACATGTTTGTAGTAGAACCAGCTCATGTTTTGGAGCTTGCTATCGTAGTTCATCTCCCGAGAATCCCGCAACGTCATCTCGTTGATTTGTGTTGCAAACTTTCATTTTTCTTCCTAAGACTCGATGAGCCTGGAATATCCTAACACCAACCAGAGCTGAATCTCAGGCAGATATGATGGTTGGAACATTTCCCTAAGAACTATAATATTGGTCTCTCGATAACCGGTAAGGTGGATGTCATGGCCAACACACCCATCCGGTAGACCTATTATTATAGTATCTTGTTTGAGGAAGTTGGCCACCCCCCTAGGGATTTCGTAGGATTTACTCCCTAGTTGCCCCTATGGATTTTTGTGTTCCCGAAGTCCGACCTTTTACTTGATGTTTTAGATATCAAACCATATCTATGAATGGGTTATACTAGCACATCAAGGAGAACATTAGAAGCGGAGTGCTAAATGTCTCTCGGTCGATCATCCAGATTTTATTTGCTTGGCCTCGCTAAGGTGAAATCTGAGAAAGTGTTATCCTCCTTCGCATCTGCATCGTCCATCGCTATTCATCATGGTAGTATGTTGTGTTGTCAGCACCCTTGACGCGGTTGTTGATAAAACCTTGATGATTGTGGAAATGCTCAAGTTCTTGAGAGCACGCACAAGCGCTACGTCTTATCATCGGCACTAGCTGGGATTGCCCCAGATTTCCTCGGTTATGCTATAACCACTCCAACAGTGAATTCACTCTCTATTGTTGGATTCTTCCCCAGTTACCAGAATCATTCCCAGCATTTGCATTTTGTTCCCAGCTTGCACCGCCAATGTGCCATTCTACCATGGGTCTCTTCCATTTCCGGTGATAAGCAAAATTCATCCATTACGTTGTCTTCAACAAGGTAATCCACATCATCCAAGTTTGAGTATGCCATTCTACCGAACCCCTCTAAATGATCGATTATGATTTGCCTTAAGCTGGTATAAAGAGTTTCAATGATCTCTGAATCAAAGGTAATTCTTTTGCCACTTAAGGGGAGATATCTACGAGTCACGGTTCCGAAGGTGTCTCATTGTGGTATCATGGCAACTCAACTCCTCGCTACGTTGACAACCGATTACCACCTTCTTAAGTGTGGAATTGTTGTCCACCTAGTGAACCTTCGTCATCCGTTTCTTTCCACCCCTCTTGATGTGTATCTCGTGTCTCAACCCGAGAGATGGTCCTATGTCTCATTCCGTGAGTTGTTCGATCTTCAAGAAGATCGACCCTTCTAGAGTCTCCTTCTTCCCTCCATGTCATGTTGGCAGGATTTCTCAAAACAAGACATTAAGACAATGATGGTGAATGAATCAACGTTCAACTGAAGTGCACCCTGGATCGTGAAGATTGTACTAGTTTGCGTTTCCCCTTCATCCTACCTTACGCTTGAATCTCGAGACGAGATTCTTGTTTAGTGGGGGTGAGTTGTCACATCCCTAGCTTCTGGCATTGCTCTAGCCTAGCTTCATGTGTGCATCATGTCTATATTTTTGAAACTTGAATTGAGGAATATTGGAAGCCTCAAAACCCTAAATAAAAGAGGGGCAAAAACCCTAGAAATCTCATTCATTGCTCCAAAAGGCTCTTCTTAAATGTTTGATAATTTTTGGTAAGGGTTCTGGTCCCAACCAAAATATTGAACATTTTTAAGGATTTATTTTTGGGACTTTGAATTTAAATCATTAGCTATTTGAATTTGAATTATATTCATATAATTAGAATATAATTTCAAATACCCCTGAAATATTTTATGAGCTTTTGGAAAAGTCCATCTAGCCAAATAAAATTATTCAGAGGAGTTTTTGGCATTGTTTGAATTTGTTTAAAATTCAAAACAGTGGCAAAACGAAATTAAATAAAACAAAACAGAAGAAAAAAATAAAAGAGAGAGAGAAGGACTTACCTGGCCTCACCCGTGCAGCCCACCAGAACCGGCCCAGCCGGCCCAGCCCGCCACCGCTACTCCCCCCCCTGTCGTCTTCCTCTTGCCAGTGGGAGCAGCTGCGTGCTCGCACGCGCGCGGCCGAGGAGGCCACCTCCTCCCTGCCTGGCTGCCTCCTCCTTCCCTGGTCCCTCCCGCGATGCCACGCAGCCCCGACCCCCTCTCACTTCTCCCTCGCTCTCTGGACCTCCCTCCCCCTCGCTCCTCTGTTTCCCCTCCCGCGACCGAACGGAGCCGCCGCCACCGACGAGAGCCACCGTGGCTACCGGCCACCCCACGGCTCACCGACGCCCCAGGAAGCTCCGCCGGTCCTCCCTCTACCTCCTCAACGAGCCACGAGGCCCCGGACGTGCCACAACACCGCCCTCGATGCCTTCTTCAACCTCGGGACCGCCGGCCATCTTCGTCAAATTCGCCGGCTCCGGACCGTCCCCGACCTCGCCGAGCGTCCCCTCGTCATCGCCGTGAGTCACTGACCCTCTCCCCTAACTCAGCATGCTCCCCTCCGTGCCGTAGTGCCGTTCCCCACGAGCACCGAAGCCACCGTCCGCCATTGCTGCTGCACGCATAGCCTCCGTGCTCCCCTGGCCTTACTGAGCTGCTCTTAGTGCTCCCCATGTCTAGCAGGTGCTGCCCAGCCTCTCCATTTGCTCACTGATGCACCGTAGCGACGCGCCCGAGCACCACCGAACACCATCGCCGCCAAAGCTCGTCGCCGGCATGAGTTCCGGCGACCCCACGACCTCCCACTCGGTCCTCTGGATGCGCGGGAGCAAGGGCCATCCCCTGGTGCCCTCAGCGCCCAAACTGACGCCTCTAGCGCAAGTCCGGCGTGCCCCGCCGTGTTCTGTGGTCGCCGTCGGCTGGTCTCCGGCGTGCTGACGTGGCATCGTCGTTAGGGGCTAATGACCCTGCTAACTAACCCTGTGACACTGACAGCGGGCCCCGTAGCGGGTCAAAGCCCGAGTCAACGCGGGATTAGCCCCTGTGTCACTGACGTGTGGATCCCACACGTCAGGTTTGACCCGAGCCGGCCCCTGTTGACTTGCTGACGTCATGCCAACGTCATGCTGACGCAGTAATGTTTTCTGGATTTAATTTAATTCTGAAATTCCAGAAAATGAATATAAACTTCTAAAATTCATAGAAAATTAACCGTAACTCCAAATTAAATAATTTATATATGAAAAATTATCAGAAAAATTCAAGGAATCCATCTGTACCATTTTCATGCATGTTAGAACAACTTATAGCTGCTGTTTAGCACAAATCATTTAAAGGGCATTTAAATAATCACATATGGAGTTTGAATTTGAATCTTGTATTCAAACCAACTTCATTTAATCTGTTGCTAGTTGCATTGGCTCAAAACACATTCATTTTGCCATGTCATGATCATGCATCATATTGTGCATTGCATTGATTGTGTTCCCTTCTGTGTTGCCGGTATTTGTCCCCTCTCGATAGACGTGATACCGATGATGTGATCGTTGACACTGATGAAGACTCAATGTTATCTTCAAAAGTGCCAGGCAAGCAAAACCCCCTTGTTCATTCCGATACAATCCTACTCTCTCGCTCCTGCTCTCTTTTACTGCATTAGGACAACACCGATTCATCTGTTACTTGCTGCGGTAGCTGAACCCCTTTGTCCTTTGCATGACCTGTCATTGCCACAGTAAATAGATGAAACCCACTAGCATGAGTAGGAGTTGTTTGAGCCCTGATGTGCCTACTCATTCATGTTTGTTTGTCATGCCTGCTATTGCTTAGAGTTGAGTCAAGTCTGATTCATCGGGGATGAATCAGAGGCATGTGAACCTGTCCTACTGTGTGTGAGCTAAGTGTGTGAACACGATTTGGTAAAGGTAGCGGTGAGAGGCCATGTAGGAGTACATGGTGGGTTGTCTCATTGCAGCCGTCCTCAGGAACTGAGTTCTGTGTTTGTGATCCATGATTCAGCTACTACCACGCATTGGGCCCGAAACCAATGGACCCTCTCGGCTTCTTGATCACCCTTGTCCTCTGTCCAGGAGTTGCAAGTAGTTTCTGGTGTTTGTAGTATGCTGGAGGCCGTGGACAGCGCTGACCGTAGGGGTGGGCTGTGATGCGGTAGGCACGTGGCCGGGTAAACCGGGCACCCGTTTGGTGTCACGGAACCCTGTACACATCGTTTGGGGCTGTGAGCGAAACTCCGGCCGGATCTCCTCATGGATGGAACCCGAATAGGTGATAAACCTGGACTAGAGACTTGAGTGCTTAGGCAGGCCGTGGCCGACACCCACGTTGGGCTTCCGCTTGAAGGTTGCCGAGTACATGTCGTGTAAACGACGGTAAGTGGTGAGAGCGTGTGTGAAGAAGTACACCCCTGCAGGGTTAACCTAATCTATTCGAATAGCCGTGTCCACGGAAAAGGACCTCTGGGTTGCTTATATCAGTTCATAGACAAGTGAAAGTGGATACTCTAAAATACGCAAGATAAGCGTGAGTGCTATGGATGGCGTTCTCGTAGGGAGACGGGAGCGGATCCATAGTGGTGTATTGATATGGTGAATATGTGGACTCGTGTGCGCCACCTCAAAAGAGTTACTTGCAGTCGTAGTTCAGGATAGCCACCGAGTCAAAGCTGGCTTGCTGCAGTTAAACCCCACCATCCCTTTGTTGATAATGATGCATATGTAGATAGTTCTGATGTAAGTCTTGCTGGGTACATTTGTACTCACGTTTGCCTATTTTATGTTTTTGCAGAGAGACTTCAGTCTCACTAGTAATTCCGCGTGGTCTTCGACGTTTAGCTTGATACCTCAGCTACGATCTTGTGCCCTCGGCAGGATCTGATAGATAGTCAGGCCTTTCAGCCTTTTCCATTTATAGACGTCTGTACTCAGACATGATAGCTTCCGCTTGTGCTTTGACTTGTATGTTCTGAGTGTTGGGTCATGAGACCCATGTTTGTAATATCTTGCTCCTCGGAGCCTATTGAATAAACTACTTGAGTCGTAGAGTCATTTTGTGATGCCATGTTGTATTGCACATATCGAGCATATTGTGTGTATGTTATTGAAATGCTTGGTATGTGTGGGATCTGACCATCTAGTTGTTTATCTTTAGTAGCCTCTCTTACCGGGAAATGTCTCCTAGTGTTTCCACTGAGCCATGGTAGCTTGCTACTGCTCCGGAACACTTAGGCTGGCCGGCATGTGTCCTTCTTCGTTCCTGTGTCTGTCCCTTCGGGGAAATGTCACGCGATGAATACCGGAGTCCTGTTAGCCTGCTACAGCCCGGTTCACCGGAGTCCTGCTAGCCCAGTGCTACAGCCTGGATTCGCTCGCTGATGACCGACACGTTCAATGCTGGGTCATGGATGCCTGTCCCTGTAAGTCTGTGCCACTTTGGGTTTACGACTAGCCATGTCAGCCCGGGCTCCTTATCATATGGATGCTAGCGACACTGTCATATACGTGTGCCAAAAGGCGCAAACGGTCCCGGGCAAAGGTAAGGCGACACCCGTGGGAATACCGTGCGTGAGGCCGCAAAGTGATATGAGGTGTTACATGCTAGATCGATGTGGCATTGAGTCAGGGTCCTGACAGGTGCGCCATAAGTAATTTTTTTATTATTTTTTGTTGCATCTAATAATTTTTTAGAAAATGCATATGAATATGAAACAGTAATAAATTTTTATAAAAACAGTAATATTTTTTTAAAAAATATCATCAAATTTGTTATTTGAAAATATCATCAAATTTGTTATTTGAAAATATAATCAAATTTGTTTTTTTGGATTTTTAGTTGCATTCATTTGTGACGGTGGAGCGGGGGAGGGTGCGGGTGGGATCGAGATGGAGGGGGAATCGAGATCGAGATGGAGGGGGATCGAGATCAAGTGTCCTCATGAATTCAAAAAGTGCCCATGAAATTTAAAAATATTCATGATATCAAAAAGTGCCCATGAAATACAATCGAGAAATGAAGACTACGATTTAAATACAATTGATCTTAGCTAGCTATCTGTTCACAATCTTCTTGCCCTTCTTTTTCGCAAATGGAGTTCTTCTGTGGAACGGATGTCCTTTAGGTAGGGTGGTCCTGCTTCTTGTGGTGTGTGCTGCTACTTCATCGTCGTCGTCATGTTCGATCTTCGGGTCGCCGTACTTGTCGAAGTCTTGCTCATTGGCTACTCCATCCATTCCGATGATCTTCCTTTTGCCTCTCCTCACGACAACACGACTGGGCTTTGACGGGTCGGTAATGAAGAAGCATTGGTCCACTTGGGAAGCCAGTACCCATGGCTCATTTTTCGCGGTGACGTTTGCGCCCGCGGTCTTGGATTTGGCTTCGGGTATAACCATGGTGGTGAAATACCGGTCTTCTTTTAGGAAGCTCTTGGCCCATCTGACACGGAACATTGGGACCTTCTCTCCAGCGTAGCTCAGCTCCCAGATCTCCTCGATCCTTCCGTAGTATATGTCCTTGTCGTTACCGGTGTAGGATTCCATTGTTACCCTGGACTTCTGATAACCATCGCTCTTCATGTCCTTGTCCTCGGTGTAGAATGTGTGGCCGTTGATATCGTACGCCTCATAGGTCATCAGGTTGTGCTCGGCGCCCTGTGACAAGGCGAATATGAGTTGTTCTTCCGCGGAAGAATCCTCATGTAAAGGGTACGACAGAAGCTTCTGCTTGAACCAACGCGTGAAACATGAGTTGTGCTCTTTGAGTATATCTCCGTCCGTCCTCTGTTGGCCTCGGTCATTGTACGTCTTCTCAATAAAGGTTTTGTGCTCTACCACCCAAGGATCGACCACGTCTATGTGTTGTAGCGCGACTAGGTTTGCTCTTTCAAAGTCGGCGAGTCGACCCTCGAAGTCGACATGCATTTCACGGCGACCCTCACGGTGACCCCATCCAGTGAGCCTGCCGAGGTGCCTGTTGACGGGCAGACCAACGGGGTTCTCGATGCCTAGATAATTCGTGCAGTAGGAGATGCACTCTTCGGTCAGAAAGCCCCTAGCTATACTTCCCTCTGGACGTGACATGTTGCGAATGTATCCTTTGATGACACCATTCATCCTTTCGAACGGCATCATGCTGTGCAGGAACGTCGGCCCGAGTTGGATGATATCCTCCACGATATGGACCAGCAGTTGCACCATAACGTCGAAGAATGCGGGCGGGAAGTACATCTCAAGCTTGCATAGTATCACCACGATCTCTTCCTGTAGCGTTCTAAGTTGCCTCACGCCAATCGACTTCCGAGAGATGACGTCGAAAAAGTTGCATAGGACAAATAGCATTTCACGAACGTGCGCGTCCATGATCCCACGGATTGCAACTGTAAGTATTTGCGTCATCAGCACGTGACAGTCGTGAGACTTCATCCCGCTGAACTTCTGCTTCGCTGGGTCTAGGTATCTGCTTATCTTCCCCGCGTAACCGTAAGGAAGTTTTACTCCTAGGAGGCAGGTGAAAAACTGCTCGATCTCCTCCTGACTTAGAGTGAAGCACGCGGGAGGGTAGTCATTTTCGGTCTTCTTGGCCTTTTTGCCTTTGCGACGACTTTCTGTGTCCTGCTTCGCCTCATCATCATCATCATCATTAGCGTGAAGCTCCTGCCTGATGCCCATTGATTTCAAGTCTGCCCTTTCTTTTGGCCCATCTTTGGTCCTCTCTGGCATGTTGAGCAGGATACCAAGCAGACTCTCGCACACGTTCTTTGTGATATGCATGACATCAAGGCTGTGAGGCACACGGTGGATCTTCCAGTACGGCAAGTCCCAGAAAACAGACCTCGTTTTCCATACCTTCAGCAGCGGCTCTGGCGCCTTTCGCTTCTTTCCCGGCTCTGGCGCCTTTTGCTTCTTTCCCGGCAGTGGGCAGTCTTTCCAATTTTTCAACAGCTCGTCTATTTCCTCGCCGCTCCTCATACACGGGCGTTTTCGGGGTTCGGTTTCACCATCGAACAGATCCTTGCGTTTCCTCCACGGGTCATTGTCGCGAAGCCACCTTCGATGTCCCATGAACACGGTTTTCGATGACCCGGGATCTCTATCTAGCTGGCGATACGTTGTGTCATCCATGCACCTTACGCATCCAGAAAATCCGTGGACTACCTGCCCCGCGAGATATCCGTAACCGAGATAGTCGTGCACCGTCGTGAGCAGTGCGGCTCTCATAGGGAAATATTCTTTCTCTGCGGCGTCCCACGTATTGGCTGGCGTTTTCCATAGCGTGTCTAGATCCTCCTTCAGCAGCCCCAGATACAGATTGATGTCGTTTCCCTGGTTGTTTCAGCCCTTCAATTAGCATACTCATGTGAATGTACTTCCTCTTCATGCACAACTAGGGGGGAAGGTTGTACATCCACACAAACACAGGCCAGGTGCTATGTGTGATTCTCTGGCTGCCAAACAGATTGACTCCATCAGTGCTCGCGCTCAGCATGATGTTCCTTGGATCCTTCCCAAATTCTGGATATTCGAAGTTCAACGCTTGCCACTGGCTCGCATCCTTAGGGTGACTCAGCATCTTGTCTTTTTTATTTATCTCCGGATCATTTCCGTCATCTTCCCGCTTCTTCTCCTCCCTATCCGCGTGCCAACGCAGGAGCTTTGCTACCTTAGGGTCCGTGAAATACCGCTGCAGACGAGGAGTGATCGGAAAGTACCACACCGATTTTCGAGGAGCTTTCTTCCTCTTTTTGTATCGAGTGACGTCGCACACCGGACATATGGTAGACTCCACGTGCTCGTCCCGATAAATGATACAATTGTTCATGCACACATGGTATTTCACGCGCGGTAAATCCATAGGACACATGATTTTCTTCGCCTCCTCGAAACTGGTCGGGCACTTGTTCCCATTGGGAAGACGTTCGTGCCAGAATGACATGTTCTCGTCGAAGCATGCGTCGGTTATTTTGTGTTTTACCTTCATCTCCAGAGTCATGAGCGTTACTTTCAGGTGGGTATCCTCGGGCCTGCATCCTTCATACAATGGAGTAACCGCGTCTATCTCCAGTTGATCCAGCTTGGCTTTCTCTCGGGCGGCAGCTCTTGCGTTATCCGTCTGCTTGAGAAGCAGCTCTTGAATATGAGGGTCCTGCACCCAGCCTCCATCGTCGTCTGCTCCGGCATCTTCATCTTCATGATCATGCCCTTCGTCTTGATCTTCCTCATCATCATGTACGACATCTTCTACATGATGACTGTGTACAGCATCACCGTCGTGATCATGTCCTGGAGATTCTTCGTCTTCTCGCCCGCCCTCGCCGCGGTGGTACTTGTCTTGTTGCCCTTGCTCATTTCTTGCTCGGCCCCCATGGACGACTTCACAGTCATCTTCATCACCTTGCCACCGATAGCCATCCATGAAACCACGCAAGAGCAGGTGGTCCCGCACCTGCCCGGAATCCGGGTCCGCAATAAGGCTCTTCAGCTTGCATCTTCGACACGGACATCTTATCTCCGTCTCGTTCTTTTGAAGCATCTCGGCCTTCGCGGAGCTCAAAAACCTATTCACAATGCCTTCAGTCATCGTTTGAACCATGGTCGCCTGCGGGGTAGAGCAAAACGATATTTTAGAACCAAGAAAAAATTTGGCATGACCTTCCCTAAAAATAGGACCAAAAAGAATGCATAGTGCCAAAATTCTCGCCGAAACGGAAATGAATCAAAACATTCCGGCAAAATATTGGCAACTATCGCATTTCAAATACCGGTACCTTCAAACACAAACATATATGCAACACCACAAACACATGCAACACCACAAACATACATAGATCTAGCTAGGCCATAAAAAGTGCATGTGCACGTTGTTGGAGCGAGCTAGGGAGAAAAAAAGTAGATCTACATCATGAAAATAGCTTTCCCCTTACTTACCTATCAAAAAAAAGTAATTTCACCACTTAATTTTGATGAATCTATGGTGGAAATGAGGTGAGGAGGAGGAGGCAGCCGAAAGCTTGGAGAAGGAGGTGGAGGGAATGAAGTGGGGAAAGTGAGTGGGTAGGTGTGGGGTTGTCCAAAATATCTTGTTGGCGTTCCAGGTTACTAATGGCGCACCACCAGCAAATGCGCCATTAGGTTACTAATGGCGCACCTGCAGGTGGTGCGCCATTAGTAGTTTTGCAAAAAAGTATAAATAAATAAATATATATACTAATGATGCACCGGGTAATAGTGCGCCATTTCTAGTTTAAACTAGTAATGGCGCACTGTGAAACGGTGCGCCATTAGTAGTTTTGCAAAAAAAGAATAAAAAAAATTACAGTAATGGCGCACTGTCTGCCTGGTGCGCCATTACTAGTTAGAACTAGTAATGACGCACTTCGACCTGATGCACCATTAGTTTGTATGGAAAAATGGAAAAAAATATTTAATACTAGTGACGCACCCTGTTTCTGGTGCGCCATTAGTGTCTTCCACACTAATGACGCATCACCAACCGGTGCGCCATTAATATATAGTAGTGGCGCACTGCTTCCATGGTGCGCCATTAGTATATAGTAGTGGCGCACTGCTTCCATGGTGTGTCATTAGTATCAATCCTATGTATAGCCCTTTTCCTAGTGTATATAGATATATAATACAGTTTTGCTAAAGCACATCTAAATATGCCATAAGTATTGCACATCTAAGTCCTATCAAGAGGCGGTTTCATTGTGATAAACTTAGAAAATTCCGCCTAGGATCAATCGATTAATTCCTTAGCTGCAGGCACCACCTTTATTTATGGTAAGATTAGAGATTGTCCAATAGTCACGGCTCGTATATACTGGCATATACCATAATAACTACCGCTTTAACTTGAAAATTTTGATATGTACGGACTAAATTGTTTGTTAAACAGTTTTGCTAAATTATCTATCTACTCCTAGCTACTGAATATGCCTAAGGCAGCGCCTATTTTAAAGTATACTGTACAGCGACAGATCTGTTTTTTCTATCTTAAAAAATTTCAAACAGTTCATGGATACAAATGTGAAGGATTTTCCTTCAAAAAATTGAATATTTTTTAAATCATAAATAAATATCAAAAATTCGAAATAAAAATTAAAACCTGAACAGTTATTGAAAACGTGAACAAAATTTTGAAATTCCAAATGTTTATTTTATAATATAAATTGAACATTTTTATATACATTGAGCAACTTTTAAATACATATTAAACACTTTTCTGATATACGCTGACCAATATTTAAATATATGTTGAACAATTTTTAAATATATATCGAATTTTTTCGTAAATATGCTGAACAGTTTTTAAATATGCATCGAACATTTTTGTGATATCGGTTGAACAATATTTAAATTTACATTGAAAATGTTTGTATAATTTTTTTGGAATTCAGATCTATGTTTTAATTTAGAACAAATCTTTGAAAACAGAAAAAAAAGAGAAAAAAATAAACAAAAAAGGAAACAGAAAAAAGCAGCTACGCGCCCAATTCGGAGTGCCTTCAGCGAAGCCCCGACGTTTGGACGTCCACAAGCATCAAATAGGAACCATCTGTATGCAAGTCATTGGCACTGTTTATTTAGGCTTTTGCTTCTTCTTTTGTAATTTTTCCAATTTGGCAAAAAGCCATGAAAGCTTCTAAACATGTGCTTTTAAAGATTTTATGGTTTTTTGAGCTAAATATTGTTATATTGATCCATCAAAAACCATAAAAGATTTAAAAGCCGAAATCACTAATTGAGGAGTATTCGTTGCAAAGATCACTCCAACTCCCCAGGTTGCGACAATTGGCGTCGCAACCTGAGAGTTTTCCCTTTTCGTGTAGGTCCGTTTATTCAAAACATTTTATCTCTCCAGCCGTGCATCCAAATTTCGAACCACTTTCACCGTTAGATTCCTCGCTCGAGATCTTCAAAACTAGATCCCATGTTGATAGATTTTGACGAACTTTATTTCACGAAAAAACCAGACGAAAAAACTGAACCGGGAGCACGGGTTTTTTTCCTTTCCGAAAGAGGCACGCCCGTGCCTCTCATGAAATCACAACCGTGCCTCTCGCAGAAGCAAAACCGTGACTCTCGCGAAAGGAAAAAAAAAGAGAAAACACGTTTATTTTTTCTGTTTCCGAGGAGGCACGGCTGTGACTCTCGCGAAAGCACATCCGTGCCTCTCGCGGAAGCAAAACCATGACTCTCGCGAAAGAAAAATAATAACAAAAAACACGTTTTTTCCCGTTTCCGAGAGGCACGGCCGTGACTCTCGTGAAAGCACAACTATGCCTCACGGAAGGAAAAAAAAATTGAAAATACGTTTTTTTCGTTTCCGAGAGGCACGGCCGTATCTCTCGCGAAAGCACACTCGTGCCTCTCGCGGAAGCAAAATCGTGACTCTCGCGAAACAAAAAAAGAAAACACGTTTTTTCCATTTCCGAGAGGCACGACCATGACTCTCGCGAAAGCACACCCGTGCCTCTCGCGGAAGCAAATACGTGACTCTCGCGAAAGGAAAAGAAAAAGAAAACGCGTTTTATCGCGGGAAAAAAATTCAAAACTTTTTTTGATCGAAAAGCTAAGAAAGACCGATGAAAAACCAAAACGTCGAAGAAAACCGAAAAAAATCATTTAAAAAGCCAAAAACGCGTGTGGAAAAATAAAAAAAAAAATCTAAAAAAAGCGTTCAGAGCAGGACACGTGGCGAATGGCTGAGAGCGCGCCAAGTAACACTGATCGTTGCAAAAGCAGAAGCAAAAGGCCAAACAGGGCCATAGTCGCGCCCGCCCGGCAGGCTATGGCCCTGTTTGGCCCATGCCTGGTTTGTTGATCGAAGGTACGAAGGTTTATTTCCTGCTTCGTTGTATTAATATATATTCTGATCCAGTCGGCGCCTCGTTGAAATAATCAAGTTGTGCAAGGTTGTCACTTGTGTTGTCGGACAGGAACAGGGGAGATAGCTGATAAGGGTTTAAATTTTTTTTTTTTGAAAAGGTGCTGGACACTAATGCATTAAAATGATGATGGCGAACTAGTCCGAGAAGGTGCATGGACACTAATGCATTAGGTTTATCCAATAAAAATGTTTGACAATTCAGTTGACATGCTTACATGCTTGCCCCTATCAGCTTCATTTACGAACCACCATTAGTTAGTTAATAATATAATTAGCTACGAGCATCCATACAACCAAAAAGGTTTTGATCTCTCTCTGATAGCATTAACACTATAGTCTATAGAATGGCACCAGTTTTGAGCATTAGTCTGTCTTATTTCCAGGTGCCATACTCGATGTACCCCTACTTCAATGCTGAAGAGATCTAGATTCAATTCGTTCATTCTTGCCAACTTCTACTATCCTATTGTGGATGGATTTCAATCTTGCACGATTTGGTAAGTTCCATTCTTGGTTAGTTCCACGTTTCTTTCCTTTTATCTGTACAACTTACTAGCATGGTTGCACCTTCAGCATATGATGTGGGTCCTAAATTTATTTGTGGCATTCTGTTGTATTGTCCTAGATAATGGTTATATACTGTATTATATTTGACCTATGCACACTCTTTTAGTATCACTTTCTTAGTCTTGATAAATTGATGTGGTTATACTTCATCTTCATTTCCATTGTTTAAATGGGATAGAAAAATGCCTAGTTTAACATGGTGCATTCATCTTGCATGTTTAACAACTCAAAAATATGGTTTAGGGCAGAACAGTACCAAATCTAATATATGCTCATGAGGTTCTTCCGGACTTGTTGCTTGTTGTTCCGGCCTCATTTAAACTTGCATACATAGGTAGTTTTCTTATGCTTCACCTCTTGCCATGCTAACCAACATTTAATATTGTTGGGTACTTAAACAAGATCGAACTAAATAACTTGGTTATGGTGTTTCGTCAATATGCAACGGAGTTGCATATTGAGCTCAACTTAATTTGTAGGATTATTTGTGCACTTTGCTTTGCCATGCCATGCCTCTTTAAATCGGACATGCATCATACTTGGTTGTGCATTATGCCATGTTCATGTGTTGGTTGTTTACTATGTTGTTTGCTTCTTTTCGGTGTTGCCTCTTCGGGTTAGTTCCGATAACGTCGCGTTTGTGAGGATGCGTTCGACTGCATCCGTTTGTCTTCTTCATGGATTCGTTCTTCATCCTTGCAGGATTTCAAGCAAGATGACCATACCCTCGATATCACATCTATCTTTGCTTGCTAGTTGTTCACTCTATTGCATTGCTGCGATACCTACCACTTGCTATATCATGCCTCCCATTATTGCCATGTCAGCCTCTAACCCACCTTTCCTAGCAAACCGTTGCTTGACTATGTTACCGTTTTAATCAGCCCCTCTTATGGCGTTGTTAGTTGCAGGTGAAGATGAAGTTTGTTCCTTGTTGGAACATGGATATTGTTGGGATATCATTATTACATCTTATTTACTTTAATGCACCTATATACTTGGTAAAGGGTGGAAGGCTCGGCCTTATGCCTGGTATTTTGTTCCACCCTTGCCGCCCTAGTTTCCATCATACTGGTGTTATGTTTCTTGATTTTGCGTTCCTTACACGGTTGGGTTATAATGGGAACCCCTTGACAGTTCGCTTTGAATAAAACTCCTCCAGCAAGGCCCAACCTTGATTTTACATTTGCACTAACAACCTATCACCTTCCCTTGGGTTCTGCAGACTCAAGGGTCATCTTTTTTTTAACCCCCCAGGCCAGTGCTTCTCTAAGTGTTGGTCCAACCTGAGCGATGTCCGGCGCCCCCTGGGCAACCAGGGTCTATGCCAACCCGACGTCTTGCTCATCCGGTGTGCCCTGAGAATGAGATATGTGCAGCTCCTATCGGGATTTGTCGGCACATTCGGGCGGCTTTGCTGTTTTTGTTTTACCATTGTCGAAATATCTTGTAACCAGGATTCCGAGTCTGATCGGGTCTTCCTGGGAGAAGGAATATCCTTCGTTGACCGTGAGAGCTTGTGATGGGCTAAGTTGGGACACCCTGCAGGGTTTTGAACTTTCGAAAGCCATGCCTGCGGTTATGGGCAGATGGGAATTTGTTAATATCCGGTTGTAGAAAACTTGACACTTATCTTAATTAAAATGCATCAACCGCGTGTGTAGTCGTGATGGTCTCTTTCCGGCGGAGACCGGGAAGTGAACACGGTTCTTGTGTTATGCTTGAACGTAAGTAGTTTCAGGATCACTTCTTGATCACTTCTAGTTCACAACCGTGCTTTGCTTCTCTTCTCGCTCTCATTTGCGTATGGTAGCCACCATATATGCTAGTGCTTGCTGCAGCTCCACCTCACTATCCTTTTCCTACCCATAAGCTTATATAGTCTTGATCGCGAGGGTGTGAGATTGCTGAGTCCTCACGGCTCACAGATACTTCCAAACAGTTGCAGGTGCCGTTGATACCAGTGCAGATGACGCAACCGAGCTCAAGTGGGAGCCCGATGAAGATCGTGTTCGTTGTGTTGTTTCGTTTCCAGTTGATCAATAGTGGAGCCCAGTCGAGACGATCGGGGATCTATTGCATTTGGGGTTTTCTTCTTTTATTTTGGTTCCATAGTCGGACCTTGTTTGTATTCTGGATGATGTATGTTTAACTTGTATTCGTGTGAAGTGGCGATTGTAAGCCAATTCTTTATTCCATTCTTATTCAGTACATGGGATGTGTAAAGATTACCCCTCTTGCGACATGCCTACCATGCGGTTATGCCTCTAAGTCGTGCCCCGATACGTGGGAGATATAGCCGCATCGTGGGTGTTACAAATTGATAGTATAGCCAAGAGAAACCATGAACCAGAATAGAAGAGCTTGCCCCATCCATGAGTAAATATTT
This sequence comes from Triticum aestivum, assembly GCF_018294505.1. Lineage (NCBI taxonomy): Eukaryota > Viridiplantae > Streptophyta > Magnoliopsida > Poales > Poaceae > Triticum > Triticum aestivum. The sequence goes on from NC_057803.1 coordinate 16,983,127, forward strand.
CATAGTAGCCTCATTAGACCGTAGATCTCTCTTGGTATATCCAGACAATAGGTAGGAACATAAACTGAAACATTCTGGAGCTACAAAGATAGTTATTAAATCGTTAGCACCACATAAAAGCATTCCCCCTAGAGTAGCTGTTAATACGAATAACAGAAACTCTGTTATAGCCATTTCTGTACATTCAATGTACTCTACGGATAGAGGAATACATAAAGTTGAACATAATAAAATGAGAAATTGAAAGATTTCGTTGAAATTGTTTGTTTGGAAATTTCCCGGAAAGCTAATTATAGGTTCTTCTCTCCATCGGAACAATAGGGCCGTTATGCTTATGACTAAACTTGTTGAAGAGATGAAATAGAACCAAGGTCTATCTTTTTGATCAGAGGTTGAATCGATCATCAGAAGAAGAATTAGGCCAAAAATTAGGATACATTTTGGGAAAATGAAACTTCCATTGAAGAGAAGCAAATGAAACGCTTTCATAAAAATTCTCGTAGAATCAAGAATGAAGTTTTCATTCTGTACATGCCAGATCATGAATTAGTAACTGCATCCAATCTCCGAAAAGCCCCGATTGTCTCGATCTTTGAAATGGGATATTTACGGAATCCCCATGAATAGGATCAAACCTTATTCCATGCTATTTCCATAAGATTCTTCTTTCTTATTCTTAAGCAAACCATCGAGAGGGCTTAGTTGATCATGATTTCTGTTTTCTCTTTCTTTTCCTTTTTGTCTGTTTCGAGAAAGATATTGTCCGATTCTCCTTTTATCGATTCTTTTCCGATCGAGATGTATGGATCCATGTGTCTACATACATAGATTCTATTCATGGATTAACGAAAATGTGCAAGAGCTCTATTTGCCTCTGCCATTCTATGAGTCGCTTCCTTTTTGCGTATGGCACCCCACTCCCTTTGGCAGCATCTACTAATTCAGAACTTAATTTGAAAGCCATATTTTGACCTAGACACTTTTGGGATGCTTCTAATAACCAACGAATGACAAGTGCTCTTCCTTGTTTAGATCCTATTTCAATCGGAACTTTCCGCGTCGATCCTTTTTTATTACGTCTTGTTTTTACTCCTATATTGGGAGTTACTCTACGTATTGCTTGACGTAAAACCAATAGTGGATTTGTTTCTGTCTTTTGTTGAATCTTTTTCACGGATCGATAGAGAATTTGATAAGCCAATGATTTTTTCCGTCTTTCATAATACGGTTAACCACCATGTTAACTAATCGATTACGAAAAATTGGATCTGATTTTGCAGTTCTTTTTTCTGCAGTACCTCGACGTGACATGAGCGTGAAAGAGGTTCAAGAATCCGTTTTCTTTTTATAAGGGCTAAAATCACTTATTTTTTTTGGCTTTTTGACCCCATATTGTAGGGTGGATCTCGAAAGATAGGAAAGATCTCCCTCCAAGCCGTACATATGACTTTCATCGAATACGGCTTTCCACAGAATTCTACAGGGATCTATGAGATCGAGTATGGAATTTTGTTTACTCAGTTTAAATTGAGTATCTGTTTCCCTCCTTTTCCCGCTAGGATCGGAAATCCTGTATTTTCCATATCCATACGATTGAGTCCTTAGGTTTGCGAAATAGTGTAATGGAAAAAGAAGTGCTTCGAATCATTGCTATTTGACTCGGACCTGTTCTGGAAAAGGCGAGGTATTTCGAATTGTTTGTTGACACGGACAAAGTAAGGGAAAACCTCTAAAAGAATTTCCATATTGACCTTGGACATATAAGAGTTCCGAATCGAATCTCTTTAGAAAGAGGATCTTTTGTCTCATGGTAGCCTGCTCCAGTCCCCTTACGAAACTTTCGTTATTGGGTTAGCCATACACTTCACATGTTTCTAGCGATTCACATGGCATCATCAAATGATACAAGTCTTGGATAAGAATCTACAACGCACTAGAACGCCCTTGTTGACGATTCTTTACTGCGACAACATCTAGGGTTCCTCGAATAATGCGATATCTCACACCGGGTAAATCCTTAACCCTTCCTCCTCTTACTAATACTATAGAATGTTCTTGTAAATTATGGCCAATACCAGGTATATAAGCAGTGATTTCAAATCCAGAGGTTAATCATACTCTGGCAACTTTACGTAAGGCAGAGTTGGGTTTTTTGGGGTTGATAGTGGAAAAGTCGACAGATAAGTCACCCTTACTGTCCCTTTATAGAACCGTACAGAGATTTTCACCTCATACGGCTCCTCGGTCAATTCTTTCGAAGGGATCCTTTTCCTCGTTCGAGAGTATCCGCCCTTCTTCCACTCCGTCCCGAAGACTAACTAAGACCAATTGAGTCACGTTTTCATGTTCTAATTGAACACTTTCCATTTATGATATGATTAAAGGAGAAGATTGTTCTTTTACCAAACATATGCAGATCAAATCACGTCTTATAATAAGAAGAAATCTTTCTCGGTATCAATCCCCTTGCCCCTCATTCTTTGAGAATCAGAAGGATCCTTTTCGAGTTTCCATTTCTTCATTTGGAATCTAGGCTCTTCTATCTTCGACTTATTTTTTTGGCTTTATTCTTTATTTATTTCATTTCGATTTTTCCCTCTTCCTCTATCCCTATCCTCTAGGTACAACGTTTGCATCAATAGAGAACCTTTTCCTCTGTATGAATCTATATTATTCCATTCCAATTTCTTCCCGAAACTTCCCAAGAAAAATCCCGAATTGGATCCAAAATTGACGGGTTAATGTGAGCTTATCCATGCGGTTAGGCACTCCTCAAATAGGAATCCATTTTCTAACTGGCTTTCGTGCTTTGGTGAGTCGTCCGAGATCTTTTTGATGACCTATGTTGTGTTGAAGGGATATCTATATGATCCGATCGATTGCATAAGACCCGCGGTAGCAATAAAACGGGGAAAGTATACAGAAAAGATAGTTCTTTTCAATTTCGATTATCTATATATTAGTTCATTTCTATTTCTAGATATCTATTTCTATATATTAGTATTAGTTAGTAGTATATTAGTTACCTATCCCAGCTCTGTGAGTTCTTTCTTCCATGATGAACTGTCGGCACCAGTCCTACATTTTTTTCTTCGTGGACTGAGGAGAAAGGGGGCTCAGCAGGAAGAGGATTGTACCATGAGAGAAGCACATAGGTCAACCCGCTTCAAATATGGAACATGGATTCTGGCAATGCAATGGAATTGGGTCCTCATATCGATCTGAATGAATCAGTCTTTCTACAGAGGTCAATCTTTGCCTATTAGGCAAGAGGATAGCAAGTTCTAAATTTTGTCTCGGTAGGACATGGATTTCTATTACTATGAAATTCATAAATGAAAATGAAGTAGTTAATGGGAGGGCTACCATTATCCTTTTTCTTGTATGTGTTCCTAAGAGAAGTATTTTGTCCTCATGTTTCGAGGTCTCAAGAAAAGGGCGTGGAAATAGATAGAAACTCTTGAATGGAAATTGAAAAGAAATGTAGCCCCAGTTCCTTCAGAAATGGTAAGATCTTTGGCGCAAGAAGAAGGGGTGACCCATATCATCTTGACTTGGTTCTGCTTCCCCTCTTTTTTTAAGAATACCGAGTCGGGTTCTTCTCCTACTAGTATCGAATAGAACATGCTGAACAAGATCTTCTTCATGGAAACTTGCTCGATTTAGATCGGGAAAATCATATAGATTTTATGAAACCATGTGCGATGGCTCGAACCCATAGTCAATCCTACTTTCGATAGGACCAGTTGACAATTGAATCCAATTTTTCCCATTATTTGACTATCCATAATAGTGCGGAAAGAAAGCCCAGAGGAAGAGTGACCTTGAGTTTCTCACCCCTTTGCCTTAGGATTCGTTAATTCTCTTTTTCAATGGGACGGGGAAGGGATATAACTCAGCGGTAGAGTGTCACCTTGACGTGGTGGAAGTCATCAGTTCGAGCCTGATTATCCCTAAACCCAATGTGAGTTTTTTCTATTTTGACTTACTCCCCCACCACGAGAAAATGGGAATGGATAAGAGGCTTGTGGGATTGACGTGATAGGGTAGGGTTGGCTATACTGCTGGTGGCGAACTCCAGGCTAATAATCTGAAGCGCATGGATACAAGTTATCCTTGGAAGGAAAGACAATTTCGAATCTGCTTTGTCTACAAATAAGGAAGCTATAAGTAATGCAACTATGAATCTCATGGAGAGTTCGATCCTGGCTTAGTATGAACGCTGGCGGCATGCTTAAAACATGCAAGTCGAACGGGAAGTGGTGTTTCTAGTGGCGAACGGGTGAGTAACGCGTAAGAACCTGCCCTTGGGAGGGGAACAACAACTGGAAACGGTTGCTAATACCCCGTAGGCTGAGCAGCAAAAGGAGAAATCCGCCCAAGGAGGGGCTCGCGTCTGATTAGCTAGTTGGTGAGGTAATAGCTTACCAAGGCGATGATCAGTAGCTGGTCCGGGAGGATGATCAGCCACACTGGGACTAAGACACAGCCCAGACTCCTACGGGAGGCAGCAGTTGGGAATTTTCCGCAATGGGCGAAAGCCTGACGGAGCAATGCCGCGTGGAGGTGGAAGGCCTATGGGTCGTCAACTTCTTTTCACGAAGAAGAAACAATGACAGTATCTGAGGAATAAGCATCGGCTAACTCTGTGCCAGCAGCCGCGGTAAGACAGAGGATGCAAGCGTTATCCGGAATGATTGGGCGTAAAGCGTCTATAGGTGGCTTTTCAAGTCCGCCGTCAAATCCCAGGGCTCAACCCTGGACAGGTGGTGGAAACTACCAAGCTGGAGTACGGTAGGGGCAGAGGGAATTTCCGATGGAGCGATGAAATGCATTGAGATCGGAAAGAACACCAACGGCGAAAGCACTCTGCTGGGCCGACACTGACACTAAGAGACGAAAGCTAGGGGAGAAAATGGGATTAGAGACCCCAGTAGTCCTAGCCGTAAACGATGGATACTAGGTGCTGTGCGACTCGACCCGTGCAGTGATGTAGCTAACGCGTTAAGTATCCCGCCTAGGGAGTACGTTCGCAAGAATGAAACTCAAAGGAATTGACGGGGGCCCGCACAAGTGGTGGAGCATGTGGTTTAATTCGTTGCAAAGCGAAGAACCTTACCGGGGCTTGACATGCCGCGAATCCTCTTGAAAGAGAGGGGTGCCCTCGGGAATGCGGACACAGGTGGTGCATGGCTGTCGTCAGCTCATGCCGTAAGGTGTTGGGTTAAGTCTTGCAACGAGCGCAACCCTCATGTTTAGTTGCCACTATGAGTTTGGAACCCTGAACAGACCGCCGGTGTTAAGCCGGAGGAAGGAGAGGATGAGGCCAAGTCATCATGCCCCTTATGCCCTGGGAGACACACGTGCTACAATGGGCGGGACAAAGGGTCACGATCTCGCGAGGGTGAGCTAACTCCAAAAAACCGTCCTTAGTTCGGATTGCAGGCTTCAACTCGCCTGCATGAAGCAGGAATCGCTAGTAATTGCCGGTCAGCCATACGACGGTGAATCCGTTCCCGGGCCTTGTACACACCGCCCGTCACACTATAGGAGCTGGCCATGTTTGAAGTCATTACCCTTAACCGTAAGGAGGGGGATGCCTAAGGCTAGGCTTGCGACTGGAGTGAAGTCGTAACAAGGTAGCTGTACTGGAAGGTGCGGCTGGATCACCTCCTTTTCAGGAAGAGCTAATGCTTATGCTTATTGGGTATTTTGGTTTGACACTTCTTCACGCCCAAAAAGAAGGCAGCTACGTCTGAGCTAAACTTGGATATGGAAGTCTTCTTTCGTTTAGGGTGAAGTAAGACCAAGCTCATGGGTGGGGCAAGATCTTAGTCTTGATAAATTGATGTGGTTATACTTCATCTTCATTTCCATCGTTTAACTCCTTCTGTTAGAGAGAGTCGATGTTCTTCAACTTCTGCTTATATAGTATATATGTAGTATGGATTGCCCGATCCCTCTATCGCTTTTTGATTCTTGTCCTCCATATGTTCAATCCATGGTTTTTGCAGCAACATAACTCTTTCGTGAGTTGGTGTAAACATTTGGATGCCATAGAGATGATTACCTTTTTATGATCTAGACCCTGTGATTTCATACTCTCTATAGTAAGTGCACGTGCTATCCAATTTAGTTCTGGCTTTCTTTTTGTGCTTTGTGATGAATTTATGGTCACATAGTGCCACTTTTATTGTCGATTTTACCATAATATATTTAAAATTTTGCCATGATATGTTCATTTCTCGTTGGGCTTTTACATTAACAGTTTGTAGGACAATGGTTACTTACCTAGTTTCCTACTTAATAGAACAAATTTGCAGCTCAGGACAACCAGCATATGATGCAAGTGACGGCACTCATGTTTCAGATGGTATGTTCTGAACTTAATTTCCAAGGTTTATGAAACTACTGAATATGTTATATATGAATGCTACTATGTTAGTGTCTCTTTCATTTGTTCGGCTGATTTTCTGTTCAGAGTGGCCTTATATGTTTGCTGAGAGTGGACATCCTGAAGTTGCTCTAGAATTTCCAAAAGAAGTGGCTCTAATTCATATCTACATTTCCTGTGAGTTCACATAAATAAATCTATCCGGTTGTTATAAAAACTCACACAGAAACATTAAATTCAGCGTTGCTTAAAATATATGTAGGGGCATAGCAGTTAGGATGACTCATTGGAATTCTAAACCAGAAATTTTGAACCAATGATCACTGCATCCACTTTCGTTCATCCCATGGTTGCATCTCATTATCGGTGGTACTACTATGATAGCACTAATTAAGCACTAGATGGCACCTGCTTGCACAGTAGAGCAGTTTATTTTTCAGATTCGGTTCATTGTACTAATAGCTCATATTCAGATTTCTAAGAGTTTAGCCGCAAATTATGAGAGCTGGTTTCTTAATAGCTTCTATTCTACGTACCTTTCTACTATGAAAGGCTGAACCATAGATTGTGAAAGTTGGTTCCCTAATTTCCATCCACCTTTTCTGAAAGTTCATATATATTTGCACTTGCTCTACATGTCGGAAAACTAATGTACATATGCAGGTAGTAGCATCCTGTGGCAGATTTTGAAGATCCTATAATGGAGAAATTTGGTAGCAAAGTGTACGAGCTTAGGAGAAACAGAGGTGAGGCCTGTCGAAGAAGGAAATGTGCTGGTGCAGGGCGAGTTTCCATCTGCCGTCGATCAGTTCGTAGCAAAAGAGAACAAACAACAAGGTGTTGTCCTAGTTGCTTGTGTACTGCTACGAATGCACTTTTGTTCCTAGGCACTGTTATACTTCAGTTGCAGGCATTTTGTGCTGTGCATTCACAGGAACCAGAGTTACAACTGCTTTGAATTGCTATAATTTTTTTACTTGAACTCTTGGTGATTCCCTGATTTTTATGGTTGTAGCATAAGTATGCAACAAGAGCAACTGATAGCAATGCCTAGGAGGAGATTCACAACTTCAGAAAGTGCCTACTGAAGATGTTCACGCAGCAAGGCAAGAATGTACTAATTTCCCGAAGACTGTCGTATGCTTGCCCAAGAAACGGCGGCATTGCGCATGATTGAATGCAGGCCATCTATGATTGAAGATTATACTTCTTTTAGTACAAATTAGGTCAGTCTATTGCTTCAGTACCATCTTTACTATTTTACAATTAGCATTTGGTATATTTTCTAAATATTGTATCAAATAACACATATTTGAAGTTACATAATTAAATGAGAGTATGCTTTACTTACATTAGTTCTTTAGGTATATGATTTATAAAAATTCAGGGCCCTACTTTTATTCTCGTCCCGGGCCCCCAAATTTCTGGAGACGGCCCTGATTGAATGCATCCCCGTCCCCTGTGAAGTTCCAATTCAAAAAAGGTCAGTTATCTACGGCTATCTTCTTAACCGACAGTCATTCGTTCTCTTGGGCTTGAGGTTTTCATGGAAGTCACTCTGTTCACTCCAGGCAATTTTTTTTTGCGGGGACACTTCAGGCAATTGACGAAGCTCAAGAAGAATGGTCCCAGCATGAGATGAAGCTTATTTTGATTTATCTTCGGGGAATGAAGCTTATTCCAAGTTCCAACAAGTGGTAACCTACGGCGTGCAGGGCATCCCAGAGAACTTTGCCTACTTCTGTTACGTTACGGAGGTGTTTGGTTCGCGTTTTTTAGCCGTCATTGCATTGCAGAGGCACCTAAAAATGTTGCGCACGTTTGGTTTAAAGTTGGGCTGTAAACGGATAGCGAGTAATCAAATCACACCCCTATTCGCCCGCCCACCCCCGTCCGGTAACAGAAGCCGTTACCGCCGCGCGACGCGACGCCTTCCTCTACTCCTTGTCCAAATTTGCTCTGAGCAGCAGCCACCTTACGTGGATGCACTGGCCGGCAACGGTGGGAAGCACCTTCCACCACCGCGTGAGGAGCAGCGTCCGTCGTCGGTGATCTTCCTCGCAGCCAACACACACACTCTCTCTAGTCATCCACCCCAGATAACAAGGAGAATTGCCCAAAGCATCACTGCTGCATTCAAAATACACCACACAGCCAAACATTGTGATGGAATCGGTGCCTTTACATTGGCACAACCAAACAAAAGGGGCCAAGGGGGGAAAGAGTCTTATTACCCAAATGCTCAAGAGTAACTCTAGCAGACCCTTAAATCGTCCCGACCCGCAAAATAATCGACATTATACGGTTTTGTGTTAAAAAGTGTCCCGAACAGAAACCGTAAACGCGTCTGACCCTTAAAAAGAATTTGTGGGGCGCAATAAATCCCCCCTCTTACCCGTGAAAACCCAGCCCCCGCCCCCCCGCCCCGTCGGGGCCTGTATCCCACGAAAGCAGTTGGCGGGAGGGACATTTGAGCACGCGCCTTCCTCGCATCCCCTCCCGCAGCCGCCCGCCACCATCGACGCCTGCGTTTCCGGCCACTTTCGCCGGCGGAATCGCGCCGCCGGGCCGCACTACACCCGGGTCCACTTGCCGGCGCCCCGCATCCGCCGAGCCGAGTCGCCCCCCGGGTCGCCGCCGCCCCGGATCGACCGCCGCCTAGTCGCCGCGTCCCGAATCAACCGCAGTCGGTGAGCCCCTTTTCTACCCCTTGTAGCTCGCCCGTATGTGTTCAAATTCCGTTGATGCGAGCTCGGATCCGATTTTGTAGATGGATTTGAGCCCTTGCGAGCAATTTTTGCTCGAGGATTCTTCCTCGTCCGACGACTCGAACGTTTAGTCAATGCTCGAGCGCCATCGGCAGCAAATGGTGGTGGCGGTCCTAGCCGTGAAGGAGGCCGAGGATCAAAACTTCAAGAGAAGGCACAAATCTACCGTCGGCCGTCTTTGCATCCCTCGCAACCACCAGCTCAGGCTCTGTTGGAAAAGGCAGTGCCTAGGAGGCGCTTAGGCACGCCTAGGCGCTAGGCAATGGCCAAACGCCTCGCCTAGGGCATAAATGGAGGTCTAGGCAGGGCAAGAAAGGAATTGCCTACCCAAGCAAGAAATCATGTCACATACTGCACTGATATGTCAGACTGGTTATATTCCAATGGCAGTAGATGGCAATTAACGTATTTATATGCCCTAAAGTAATATCAACACTCATGTAATAATCACAAATACACTACGAGTAAAAACTATATTATCGCCTAGGCCGCACTTAGGGCGCTTAAGCACCGCCTAGGCACTAGGCGAAGGCCAACCGCCTCGCTTACGCCTACCGTTTTTTCCAACAACACGATGTTGATGCAAGACTACTTCGCAGACATCCTACCTATCCGCCGCACCTCTTCCGGAGAAGGTATCGAATGCGCCGATCCCTCTTCGTAAAAATAGTGCAACCTTGCGAGGTGAATTGTCAGTTTTTTACTCAAAGAAGAAATGTCGCGGGCTTGTTGGGTTTTAGCGCATATCAAAAAAATCCCGGCTGCTATGCGGGTGATCGCATATGGCATTCCGACTGACTATGCCGACGAGTATCTTCACATTGGCGAAGATACTACAATTGAGTCAGTGCGTAGGTTCGACAAAGTGATCATCCGCGTTTTTGGTCCCGTCTATCTTCGTGCACCCAACGAGCAAGACACTAAAAAGTTGATGACAGCAAATGAGAAGCGAGGTTGGCCCGACAAGGTAGGAAGCATTGATTGCATGCACCGGACTTGGAAAAACTGCCTGAAGGCATGGCTCGGGCAGTTTTGTGGTAAGTCTCGTAAGGCAACAATTCTGCTAGAGGTCGTAGCATCTGAGGATTTATGGATTAGATTTTTTTATGCCGGGTACTCTCAATGATATCAATGTGTTGCAACGGTCTCATTTATTTGCTAGACTTGCTAGTGGTGATGCTCCTGCTTGCAACTTCACGGTGAATGGGCATGAGTACACAAAGGGATACTATCTTGCAGCTGGTATTTACCCTTCTTGGTGTACATTTGTCAAGAGCATCAAAAAGTCCAAAACCAAGAAGCATATTGAATTTTCAAAGGTACAAGTGAAAGATCGTGGATGTCGCCTAGAGGAGGGGGGTGAATAGGCGTTTTAAAATAATTACGGTTTAGGCTTGAACAAATGCAGAATAAACCTAGCGGTTAATTTGTCAAGCACAAAACCGAAAACAACTAGGCTCACCTATATGCACCAACAACTTATGCTAAGCAAGATAAGCAGCTATGAGATAGCAAGATATATGACCAAGAACAATATGGCTATCACAAAGTAAGTGCATAAGTAAAGGGTTCGGGTAATAGATAACTGAGGCATGCGGAGACGACGATGTATCCCGAAGTTCACACCCTTGCGAATGCTAATCTCCGTTTGGAGCGGTGTGAAGGCACAATGCTCCCCAAGAAGCCACTAGGGCCACCATAATCTCCTCATGCCCTCGCACAATGCAAGATGCCGTGATTCCACTAAGGGACCCTTGAGGGCGGTCATCGAACCCATACAAATGGCAACCCTTGGGGGCGGTCACCGAACCCGTACACTTTGGCAACCCTTGGGGGCGGTCACCGGAACCCGTCAAATTGCTCGGGGCGATCTCCACAACCTAATTGGAGACCCCGACGCTTGCCCGGAGCTTTACACCATAATGATTGAGCTCCGAACAACACCAACCGTCTAGGGCGCCAAGGCACCCAAGAGGAACAAGCTCTAGGGTGCCCAAACACCCAAGAGTAATAAGCTTCTCAAACTTCACTTCCACGTATCACCGTGGAGGACTCAAACCGATGCACCAAATGCAATGGCAAGGACACACGGAGTGCCCAAGTCCTTCTCTCCCAAATCCCACCAAAGCAACTAATGCTAGGGAGGAAAATGAGAGGAAGAACGAAATAAGAAAACGAAGAACTCCAAGATCTAGATCCAAGGGGTTCCCCTCACGTAGAGGAGAAAGTGATTGGTGGAAACGTGGATCTAGATCTCCTCTATCTTTTCCCGCAAGAACTAGCAAGAATCCATGGAGGGATTGAGAGTTAGCAAGCTCGAAGAAGGTCAACAATGGGGAAGAACACGAGCTCAAAAGATGAGGTTCATTGGGGAAGAAGACCCCCTTTTATAGGTGGGGAAAAACCCAACTGTTATGCTCATAGCCCGCATAGAGCGGTACTACCGCTAGGGCGGTAGTACCCCTTTGAAAAACAACAGCGAGGAGGAAAAAGGCCAGTAGAACTGCCAGAGCGGTACCACCGCTCGACCTCACGGTACTATCGCTAGGGATAGCGGTACTACCGCAAATGGTAGCGGTACTACTGCTTGCGAGCGGTACTAAAAAATACTTCCGTGCCTACCTCCGCTGAGCAAAACACGAGATTTTGGTCTCGAGCGGTACTACCGCTCATGAGCCATGGTAGTACAGCTCTGGAGCGGTACTACCGCTCATGAGTCGCGGTAGTACAGCTCTGGAGTGTTAGTAAAAAATTACATCCACTCTAGCCTAGGTAGTACCGCTGCATCCTTTACCAAAACAACCACAACTTCTGCAAACAGACTCTGAATTCAACGAAACCAAGTTTATTGGAAAGCTAACGACATGGCCTAACACAATCTTGATAGAAATATCAATAAGAAGCAAATGAGAAAAGGACCATAATAAAATGGTGAGAACCCTTCCTCGGATAAGACCGGTAAAACCTCCAACACCGAAAACATCATAGAAGATGCATGTGAACTCCGTTTTCGATGAACTCAATCTTGTCATCAAGATGACCATAAGCTCTAAGACTCACAAATAGAACCAAACAAGAACCTAGAAAGATGAAGCAAGGATGAAATGGTTTGAGCTCTCTATGAATGATATGATCAAGCTACTCATCGAGAGCCCCCCTTGATAGTACGACAATCGATCCTATAACCCGGTCTCCCAACTACCATCATGAGACCGGTAAAATAGAAAACCTATCAAGGGCAAACCTTTGCCTTGCACATGGTCCACTTGAGCTAGATGATGACGATCTTGACTCCCTCAAGTTGGACCACCTTTCTTGATTTGCGTTGGCTCGATGAAGACTAGTTGATTGCTCCCCCATACTCCACTATGGGTGAGCTACTCTTCCGAACATCTTCACAAGTCCATTGTCACCACAATGGACGGCAAGCTTTAAGCATTTGATCTCTTCGTGATGCTTCACTTGAATTTGCACACCGCAACCTAACCCCACAAAGAACTCTCACGAAGATCATGGGTTAGTACACAAAGCGTAATTGACAATACTTACCATACCATGGGATCGCTTGATCCCTATCGGTGCATCTTCTACGCTTTGTGTGTTGACCAACTTGATTCACTCTTTTACTTAGTCTTGATCAACCTCTCACAAGACCAATCTTTAGGTAATTCCTTGAATAGCACCTTGGTCATCACAAACTCTCCTTGAAACCAACAAATGTACTCCAAGAAAAGCCTATGGACAAAACATTCAAATATAACTCAAGGCAACCATTAGTCGATAGAGATTGTCATCAATTACCAAAACCAAACATGGGGCACCGCATGTTCTTTCAATCTCCCCCATTTTGGTAATTGATGACAATCACTTTCAAGAGAGTTTATACAAGGAATTATGCATCACCATGCAATGCAACAACCAATAATGCATGCGTATGAGATGCAAATGCTTAGGAACACAACCAAAGCAAGGAGAAAACTCTGAAGACTTCTCCACAAAACTCTATGAAACTTCTCCCCCATTGGCATCGATTGCCAAAATGGGTGAAAATCTTAGAGGGCCAATATAAATTGTGGTCCTCCATAAATTGTGTATTTCTCAACAAGAGAGTGGAATGCACTACACATATCCAACTGTCAATACTTGGAGGAAGACAAACTATATTGAGGCCCAAAGATTGCAACGGAAAGATATGTCACAAAGACAAAACAAAGAAAGACACAAGCAATCAGAAGATACCAATTGAAGCAAGTAATCAACGGATATCAATTGAACCAACTAGACCGATGATCCTACGTGCCACATGAATAAAGATATTATGATATGAGCAGATGATTGTTCTAAAGAAACTAGAGAAGCTCCCCATGATTTGTGCACATCAAGAATTTTTGTATTTGGATACAAAGTGCACAACATAGGATCATAGCTCCCCCAAATCAATAGAAACTTACAACAAGTGCAAGTGAGCATATAGGAAACAAAGCCTAGTACTTGCAACAAACACATGGTTGAGCAACAAGTAAAAGAGGCAACTTAAGAATGAGCTCAACAAAAATGATGTGTGTGAGTCAAGGCAATGCACTTGGGAAGACTAATGTACGGATGAGCATTAAGCATCAATAAAGTCTCGAAAGAATGAGGCACACGGTGCAAGGCCTATCATTCCCACACACAACTAGCAAATGGGTTCACAAGCTTATTAATAAGCATATAAAGAACCTATGCTTGTGACAACCCGTGGTGAAGATAGAAGATGAAAGCCTCATCAAGACGAGGGATACCAATTAAGATGGCAAAAGCCTCGTAAAGATAAGCACGAGGAAAATAATCTTCACAACACAAGAGTGCATCAAGATGCAACGATAGAAGACACACACTCAAGACAAAAGCTTTCACGGAGCCACCAAAGAAATAACATAAGAAAGACAAGGTGGTCGTGAAAGAAAGGATATCAACTAGATATGCAACTTCTCTCAAGTGTATAAGATTCTAGGTAGACGAAATTATGATGATATATATCTACAAAGAAGGATGTACAGCCGAAATAGTTACAACACGAGGAACAAGATATCCAAAGGGAGGTCATACATATACCAATAAGATATTTGCTTGGAAGCATAGCTCATGGCTAGATATGGTCTTATTGTATATAAATGAAGTCCACACATGAACAACAAAGACATCACAACTAGCAACAAGAGATCATTGTTGGGATGCTTTGAGAAAGGAAACAAGTATCACAAGAATGAATGAATAACATGCCATGATACAACCTACACAAGGTTGATGCAAGAAATGTGTGCATGAAGAATATGAAGATACTTGTTACCGAGTTAACATTGGAAGGATGTAGTAGATACCAATTGAAGGTAGATAGTAGTTCATTGATCATCCTAGCTCGACTCCAATAAGCACATGATGACAAAACCTTCCTTGTGAGTGAGCCGAACATCCAATGTATCTCCAATTGTTACTAGAACAACAACACAAACAAAATGGTACCCAAACTCATTGGGACCAAAGAGTTAGAGAACCAACAATACATAGGACAAACTCCACATAAAAATGTGCATATAGATATGAAAATGAATTTCATGCACATCTCATCCAATTTGAGACTTGGTGGAGTTTCCCCTATATATTGGGTCAAAGAAAGAAAGCATGCCAAAGATACTACACGAAGTTAATATGCATGCTCAAGACTTTCAAGAACCGATACCAAATGACAAAGAAATACCAAGTGAAGAAAAGATACCAAATGAATAAATCATCACTTGGAGGATATCAAAGATACATCAAGGAATGAGATATCCAATGATACACTCAAAATAAAAGATATCAAACTCTCAAAAGAGAGGATGGTTCCAAACAAACCAAGCTCTCTACAAAGTTTCATGATGGCACAAAGTACCAAAACAAAAACGGCTTACCTTCCACCAACACACACTTGATAAGGATCGCAGGAGGAGTGTTTTATAGAAAATAGGATAGCTCACCCAAGACTAGTTCATTATAGAGAAATTGCATTTGAATACAAAATGCACAAGGTGGGATCACCACTTTCACTATATCTAGAAAACACTAGACAAGATCAAGAAATAAACAAGATCCACAAGTGGTATGGAAGACAAAGGGAGTTGATACATTCCTTGGCAAGAGAAAAGTCAAATAAAGGCAAAAGCCAATGTAAAGATGATCAATAAATTCTACCACACAAGTGAGTACCAATTGTCAAAAGACAAGAAGTAAATGGAAATAATTCCCGGTGGTAGATAACAAGGATATCCGACATCATCTTCACACCAAACAAAAAGTAAATTGCAACTTGTAGAGCTAACATGCCACCTAGGAACAAGATAATTTACAATATCAACTCTAGGTGACAATATCTCAAATGTACACATTTTCTAGGCTAGTAATATACACATAGCATATTACTCCCCTATAATGTGATACCAATTAAGGATAAACAAGAGGTAAATAAAAGGATCCAACAAGAGATAATTAATGGACTATTTAGAATTTGAATTTCTCATGAGAAGACATACCACATAGCGACCAGATAATCTTGAAATATCAATACTAGATGGTATTACTCATGTACACACATTTATAGGATTGTGAGGTGCACAAAGCAGATCACTCCCCCATAATGGGATATTCCATTAATCTCTCACAAGAGCCAACTAAGAAATAAACAAGATGCAAAAGGCTCAACGCATGACACACACACACATGACGTGCAAACCAACACACACATACTTGATTGCTCAAGATAATCAAGTTGGAAGCACAACATATACAAACACATGCAAGGAACGAAACCAAACATGCAAAGGGGCAAGTAACTATCAATGTAGACACTTTAAGCACGAGTTACCGCAAGGAGGAGCATTGGATATATGATAGAAACTTGATAATCCGAATGACTTGGCTTGAGACAATAAGAATGATGAAGTCCCCTTAATTCTTCATAATGTAGCCAAGTCTCCAATGACCTCCAACAACACATGTTGATCAAGTATGAGCTAGTTGGTCCCCAACCAAGTTGGGTCCTAAGAGTTTAGTCACAATAGGCTTGGCTACCCAAATGGTTCTTTTCTTGACACCACTTTGAGCACCAACAAATTTGGCAAACACATTGCCAACCTTATCCTTCCGAAGAGAATAAATATCATCAATTAGAATAGGGTTGGATAAGGTACCATTTGTGCATGAAGAAGCAACGTGACCTTTTTCACGACATAGGTAGAAACGTCTACTCTTTACTTTCTTCTCACTTGATTTCTCAACTTGAGAAGCATTAGCTTGAGTTTTCTTGGGAAGAGGTCTTTCTTCAACTTGAGGTTGAGAATGAGAGTGAACTTGTGGACGCTTCCCTTGTTGCTTGTCACTAATGGCCTTCTTCTTCAAAGGGCAAGATCTAACATGATGCCCTTCAATTTTGCACTTAAAGCAAATGATCTTGGCCGAATTCTTGACTTGTTTTTGGCCCTTCTTGTTGTTGATCTTGGACTTCTTCTTCTTATTGGAGTTGAATCCAAGTCCACCTTTGTCATTGGGGGATTTTTGTACACTCAAGATATTGTTGAGTGTGGCCTTCCCTTCATGACACTTTTCCAAATCATTCTTCAAAGAAGTGACTTGGGTCTTGAGCTCTTTGATTTCCTATGCATGGTTAGTCTCAACACAAGCACTACAGGAAGTATAAGCTTCATCGTTAAAGCAACAAGGCAAGGAAACCAATTCATCACAAGATGTACCAATGTTATGGATGGTTGAATTGCGAGGACTAGCACAAGGCAATATAGCATTTTGACTAAAAGTAGTGCTAGTATCCACATGAAGCTCACTAGATGTTACCTTATCAAGCATGGCCTCATGAGCTATCTTTAGCACATTATGGGATACTAGAAGATCATCATGAGAGCTTGCAAGCTTTACATGATTTTCTTCCAACACCCCATAATTGCTAGATAGCAACTCAAGTTGAGCCCTTAGCTCAATATTCTCCTTCAATATGGATGCTTCACAAGAGATAGAGTTAGTAGCACAAGCATCATCATTAACAACAAGAGGAGAAGACAACTTGGCAAGCTCTTTTGAATATGAAGCTTTAAGTTGAGCATGAGACTCGGTGAGTTTGATGAGCTCACTCTTAATGATCCTTGAGCCATTTTCGAGGTGCTCAAAGTCCTCAAGGAGTTTAGCATGCGCAACTTCAAGCTCATCATTTTTAGTTTCAAAATCATTGGCCAGCTCAAGAGCTCTATCACGAGATTCTCTCACTCTAGATAATTCTAGAGCAAAAGTATCCTCAAGAGATTCCTTGGTGGTTTGTTCAAGTTCAAGAGCTTGAGAGAGGTCTGCAATCTCATTAGCGTAATCATGCTCATGACCTTCCATTTTATCAATGGTGACCTCATGATCCTCAAGACGATATTCTAACTCATCAATATATTTCTTGCCCTCAATAGCAATAGACATGATTTCCATGAAGTTGGAACGAGCAATTTTATTCTTAAAGAAGAGCTTTAAAAATCGTTTCCCCCCTTAATTTTTAAGGAGGCAACATCATCATTCTCTTCATCATAATCAACATCATCATTCTCTTCATCATAATCAACATCATCATCACTCTTGCCATCATCAATATCATCACAAGATATATTGGGATTCAAAGTGGGAGATACCTTTGAAGCCTTGGCCATAAGGCAAAATGCAATAGATGATAATGTAGGATCCATTGAAGCAACATTCAAGACCACATCTTGTTCCATGGGGTGTTGGGTTTCCTCTACATTGTTAGCACAACAATTCGAGGAAATATATGCATTTCTATCATGGCAACAAGACATAGTAAACATATCATCATGAGATTTAGTCAAGCAATTTCTACATGATATGCAAGGACTATCAACACAAGCATGTGAAACATTTGGAGTGCTCGGAGTGCTAAAGTCCAAAGATGAAGCATTGCAATAAGAAAGTGATGAAGGATTATCAACAATAAGCCCACTATCATCATTGCAATGTACACCAACTAATCACCATGTCATTACCTTGTGGCAAACCACATGTAGGTGAAGTAGAAGAAGTTGAGAACACAACACGACCAGATATGGAGGGAGAACAATCATCCTTACAAATCTTGGACACACCATATTTATCTTGAAGCTTTTTCCACAACTCATGAGCATCCCGAAATGGCATGAGTTGAAATATAACTACATTGCTCAAAGCATCGAAAAGCACATTAGAAGCTTGAGCATTGAGATAAGAGTTTTTCTCATCCTCTAAAGATAATCTTTGGGGATCCTTTGGAGGATAGAAACCCATATCTACAATTCGCTCTAAATTTGGGTCCATGACCCTAAAGAGATTAAGCATGTGAATTACCAAAACATCAAAATTTGTGCCATCGAAACTAAGAGTGTCAGAGAATCCTAATCCCCTAGTCAACATCTTTACTCTCTAGGCGGTTAAGCCTAACAATGAGAGACGAGGCTCTGATACCAACGAAAGATCATGGATGTCGCCTAGAGGGGGGTGAATAGGCGTTTTAAAATAATTACGGTTTAGGCTTGAACAAATACGGAATAAACCTAGCGGTTAATTTGTCAAGCACAAAACCTAAAACAACTAGGCTCACCTATGTGCACCAACAACTTATTCTAAGCAAGAAAAGCAACTATGAGATAGCAAGATATATGACCAAGAACAATATGGCTATCACAAAGTAAAGTGCATAAGTAAAGGGCTCGGGTAAGAGATAACCGAGGCACGCGGAGACGATGATGTATCCCGAAGTTCACACCCTTGCAGATGCTAATCTCCGTTTGGAGCGGTGTGGAGGCACAATGCTCCCCAAGAAGCCACTAGGGCCATCGTAATCTCCTCACGCCCTCGCACAATGCAAGATGCTATGATTCCACTAAGGGACCCTTGAGGGCGGTCACTGAACCCGTACACTTTGGCAACCCTTGGGGGCGGTCACCGGAACCCGTCAAATTGCTCGGGGCGATCTCCACAACCTAATTGGAGACCCCGACGCTTGCCTGGAGCTTTAGACCACAATGATTGAGCTCCGAACAAAACCAACCGTCTAGGGCGCCAAGGCACCCAAGAGGAACAAGCTCTAGGGTGCCCAAACACCCAAGAGTAATAAGCTTCTCAAACTTCACTTCCACGTATCACCGTGGAGGACTCAAACCGATGCACCAAATGCAATGGCAAGGGCACACGGAGTGTGTTGGGGATATTACTACTGGGCGTAAACCGGCCTATCTGGGCCGGATTAACTTCATCAGTAGTTAAGCATGTTAAAGCCCATGAAGGTAGATGAGGGCTCAAGACCCATAATCGGTTGAGAGCCTGCAGCCGTAAACCGGCGTCAATATGTAACTTGTATTGTAAGTTAGGAATAAGTAGAAACCAAATCGGACACATCTATGAGCCGGTGTTGGGACTCTGTAAACCGACGGGCGTCACCCATGTATATAAGGGGACGGCCCGACAGCGGTTCAAGGACAACATACAACAACTCGAGACATAGGCGAAGCTTGTTTGCTCCCTAGTCATCGAAACACCCATCAATTCCATCACAACTAGACGTAGGCTTTTACCTTCATCAAAGGGGCTGAACTAGTATAAACTCTCTTGCGTCCTTGTGTCCGCTTTAACCCCTTCAAGCTAACCCGTCGTGATGGCTCCACGACTAAGTCCTTTCTCTAGGACATCTGCCGTGACAAACCCACGACAGTTGGTGCCCACCGTGGGGCGATCGCACGATGGTTTCCGGTTCATGGAGGGCCGCTTTGAAGGACTCAAGGGCTACGCTGTAGACCGGATGACTAAGAGTCGTCGCGGCAAACTCTACATCGACGACGCAGGCTGGGGCCCCGAGGCCGGCTCAATTGAGTACGGGTACCGGGTCCCCTTTGGTAGCATTCACGTTTTCATTGGCAAGATCGGTGAACCGAGCCCTGAGCCGGACATCTGCACCGACCTCGTCGAGACGGCTCAGCATGCGCGATCCGCCTGGGTTAAACCGGCCATGAAGCGTGCCTTCGTGGGAATGATCCATGGAGGGAGTTATGAGGATGGATCAGAGCTTCGCGGGGCGACTGCCGTTCATTCCGGTGACGAATCTTCGACTGGAGAAACTGAATCTCTTTATCAGCTACAAGATGGCTGGATTGAGAGCTATTCCGATGGCGACAGTATTCCGGACCCCTCTGATCTGCCTAACCGGGTTGGAATATTCATGACCGGAACACAAGCAGCGCTTCACTCTTCGACAGCCGCGGCAACAATCTCCGGTTCAGCAGCGGCAACGGCTGCCGGGGCAGGAGGCCCTATGCGCCCGCCTGCTCAGGTTCTATCAGAACTATTTGATGCGTTGGATGTGCTTATGGAAGAAGTTAATCCGCCAGATCAGGACGCTCACAACACGGAGATTGCAAAGGTAAAGGAACAAATCACCCAGGCCAAAACAGATCTGGAGGCTGAGGACACCAGGATGGCCGCAGAGCGGGCCGCTTTAGACGCACAGGCCTACAGGCTTATGTTGGATCAGAGCGCGTTGCAAGTCATGAGGAGGAAGCACCGGTCCCGCTTACCTCCAGTTTTCGAGGCCAGAGACCTTTTCAACACTCCAGGACCAAGAGCCAGCAATCCGCTGGAGGGGAACCGGGCAGAAGCCCCTGGGACCGGTGCACCGCTTCAGCCCCGTCAGATGGACCCGCCTCGTCAAAACACCGTTATACCTCAGGATGCTTTAACACCTCCGAGTCACTACTCCAACCCAATGGACAATCTTGTTGCCGCTGCTGCACGACTGGAGGCCATTCCAGTTGAAGGTGACTCGCCGCAGGCAGTAGAGACGCGATGGGTCAAGGAACTTCTGAGGACAGCTTTGGCCCAACAGGAGGCGTACTCATACAGCCGTGACCGGATCCACTCGACCCCCCATCCAAGCCGGAGCTATAGCAGACATATGGATGAACCAGCAGTGTCGAGTAATGAACGACGTGGAGCACCCCGTGGCAACAACCCGACGGGTGGTGCTGATGACGCTCAGGAAGTGGTGAACCGGGCCCGAGCGCGCATGGAGGCCGAGTTAGCCGCACAGCATCAGGCTCGACAGCTCACGCCGGTTCATCCAACCATCTCGATCGAACCTGGTGTTACTTCTAGTTCTTTGGGGGTGCCTTGCCTTATCCCCGCTCTACGCAACGTGCGCCTGCCCAAGGATTTCAAAGGCCCACGCAAGGTACCAAATTATATGGCGGATCAACCTCCAGAGACATGGGTAGAGAGCTATGAGATGGCCATGGAGATGCTTGATGTGGATGACACGGTGTGTGGAAAATACTTCACCATGATGCTTGAAGGAACGACCCGTACTTGGTTAAAAAGCTTGCCAGCTAATTCTATTAGTTCATGGGCCCAATTACGAGCCCGGTTTATCAACAATTTCAAGGATACCTGTAAACAGCCTATGTCGATAGTGGACTTAGCTACATGCGTCCAGGAGGAAGGAGAATCAACGACTCATTGGGTGTGCCGGGTTTCACAAGTGTTGCACTCCTCGGATCGCATCAACGCTGACACCGCAATATTAACCCTAGAAGGCAACTGCCGGTTTGGGCCCCTAAAGTTGAAATTGGGACGGATGAAGCGTCATTGCACCGACATGGGGACCCTCATGGCCGCTTTGGTAAAATATGCTGATTCTGATAGTACCAAGGATCCCGAATCTGATGATGACAAGACAGGGAAGGGGAAGAAGAACAGCAGCTCCAAAGGTCAGCAGCATCACTGGGTAGGCAATGGCGGAGGAGGCAAGCGTAAAGAGGATGGTAACATGGATTTTGTGGCTAATACCAACGCACATGACAATGGCCAGTGACGCAAGGGTAGGCCAAAAAATCGTAGTGGAGCACCCAACCCTAACCCAAACCGCCTGAACTATCTGCTAAGCCAGCCCTGCCCAACACATGGGATGAAGGAGGAGCCAGCAAACCACCTTTGGAAGGATTGTTTTATTATGCAGGAGTTCAAGAATTCTAATAATTTCTGGTATGATCACGGATCTGGTGGTGGCTCAGGGTCCGGGCCGGGTTACGGTGGAGGAAGTTCCGGTTCAGGATTTAATGGTAATCTGGGCGGACATAATGGTCAGAATAGTCAGAACAACTAGGGTAGTTACAACCAACAGCTGCAACAGTCAGGTTACCAGAGCAACCCAAAGCAATTGAGTAGTGGGCAGTACCATGTCTTTACCACTAGCTTGGATAAGCGAGACCGGAAGGTTCAGAGGCGGGCAGTCAATTCTGTTGAACCGGCCATACCCCGTTATCTACGTTGGTCTAAACAGCCAATCATATGGAGCAGAGAGGATCACCCACCCCATGTCGATAATCCGGGTCAGTTGGCTCTAGTGGTGGCGCCTTAGGTGGGAGGTTACAAGTTCACTAAGGTGCTCATGGATGGAGGGAGCAGTATTAACATCCTGTACTATGAGACCTTCCGTCGTATGGGACTAACAGATAAGAATCTCAAACCGTCTAATACAGTATTCCACGGTGTAGTACCTGGCAGATCAACATATCCCGTTGGTAAGATAGCTCTCGAAGTGGCCTTTGGGGATGATCATGATTCCAGGTTGGAGACATTGACGTTTGAAGTGGTGAAAATCCAAAGTCCATACCATGCCCTGTTTGGGCGACCGGCATACGCCAAGTTTATGGCTCGGCCCTGTTATGTGTATTTGCAGCTCAAGATGCCGGGTCACAAGGGGACAATAACGGTTCACGGAAGCCGCAAAATCGATTTGGAATGCGAGGAAGGAGATGCGGTTTATGCAGAGTTGGTTTGTGCCACCGAGGAGTTGAAGTACTATAAAGACAATGTTGATCCGGCGGACATGACTCCGTTGAAGAAGCCAACTACGGAGCATGATCCGGCCCTGAAGTTCAAATCGGTAGCAGAAACTAAGCTTGTTGACTTCGTACCTGGCGATTCGTCCAAGCAGTTCAGCATCAGTGCCAACTTGGATTCTTCGAGTTCATCCGTGAGAATCGGGACATTTTTGCATGGAAGCCCTCTGACATGCCAGGTGTACCGAGGCAACTCGCTGAGCACACCCTTAATGTGGATCCTAAATACAAAACGGTGAAACAGTTCCTCCGCCGGTTTAACGAAGAAAGACGCAAGGCAATTGGAGAAGAGGTAGCCAGGCTCTTAGCAGCTGGTTTTATTGTTGAAGTTTTTCACCCTGAGTGGCTTGCTAATCCAGTACTAGTCCTTAAGAAAAACGGCACCTGGCGCATGTGTGTGGATTACACAGATCTTAATAAGGCTTGTCCAGCAGATCCTTTTGCCCTCCCCCGTATTGATCAAATCATTGATGCCACGGCGGGTTGTGAGCGTTTAAGTTTTTTGGATGCATATTCTGGCTATCATCAGATCAAAATGGCAGTTAAGGACCAGGAGAAGACGACATTCATAACTCCCTTTGGAGCCTTCTGCTATGTGTCTATGCCCTTTGGGCTCAAGAGTGCCCAGGCAACTTACCAACGGTGTGTACAAAATTGTCTTCACAAGCAGATTGGCCGTAATGTACATGCTTACGTGGATGATATCGTGGTTAAATCCAGGGAGAAGGAGACTCTGATTGATGATTTGAGAGAAACCTTTGATAACCTGAGAACATACAAGATGATGCTTAATCCGGACAAGTGTGTCTTTGGTGTACCCCGGCGGGCAAGCTATTGGGTTTTCTAGTGTCCAATAGGGGAATTGAGGCTAATCCGGAGAAGATCACGACTATCACCTCCCTGGCTAAACCGAAGTGTATCAACAATGTTCAACGCCTGGTAGGACGGATTGCTGCGCTAAGCCGGTTTATCAGTCGCCTGGGTGAGAAGGCAATCCCTTTGTATCAGATGTTGAAAAAGACGGATCCGTTTATCTGGAGTTCTGCTGCTGATGAAGCATTTGAAGACTTAAAGCGGCAATTGGCCAATCCGCCTGTGCTCACCGCTCCCGTTGACAAGGAGCCGTTACTGCTATATATTGCTGCTAATGTTCGGGCGGTCACCGTAGCTATTGTGGTGGAGCGAAAGGAGGCAGGTAAGGAGCATCCGGTTCAACGTCCGGTCTATTATATCAGCGAGGTGCTCATTGAGTCCAAACAAAGGTATCTGCATTGGCAGGAGCTGGTGTATGGAGTTTTTAAGGCAAGCCGGAAGCTTAAACAATATTTCCAAGGGCACTCAATTACGGTAGCCAGTTCTGCTCCTTTGGGAAATATCATCCAGAACCGGGAAGCAACTGGCCGGATTGCAAAGTGGGCCATAGAGCTGGTGCCGTACGGTTTGAAGTATGTGCCTCGGACAGCGGTTAAGTCTCAAGCACTTGTTGATTTCATCAATGATTGGACGGAAATGCAAGCACCTGAAGAAAAGCCGGATCATACGTATTGGACCATCCATTTTGACGGATCCAAGCAGTTGGAAGGCTCGGGGGCTGGAGTCGTATTAACTTCCCCACGAGGCGATAAGTTTTGTTATGTTCTCCGTTTAATGTTCCCTTGTACTAACAATGCAGCTGAGTATGAAGCCTTGCTCCATGGTCTCCGGATGGTTAAGGAGATGAATCTAAGTCGAGTTAAGTGCTTCGGTGACTCGGACCTTGTGTATTAGCAAGTGTCTGCCACTTAGGACTCCAAGGACCCACTCATGGCAGCATATCTTCGTGAGGTGGATATTGTTGCAGGTTATTTCAAAGGCTATCAGGTGGACCACGTAGACCGGCAGAAAAAAGAAGCGGCGGACGCTTTAAGCCGGCTGGGCTCTCAGCGCAAACCGGTCCCGCCCAATGTTTTTCTGGATGTGCTGCACAAACCGTCGGTGAAGATCCCTGGTGAAGAGGATTTGGCTATTCCTGATCCGGAGGCTCAATTGGTGGCAGTTCTTCATATTATTCTGGATTGGACGCTTCCTTACCTAGCGTACAAGAACCGGGGCGAGTTGCCAGAAGATGAGATTCTGGCCCGACAGATAATCTGGCGATCCAAGTCCATGGCTGTCATCAATGGTGAGTTGCATCATTGCAGTGTATCAGGAGCTTTTCAACGTTGCATGTCTCCTGAAGAAGGCCATGAAATTTTGCGTGAGATCCACGAAGGAGACTGTGGTCACCATGCCGGTTCAAAGTCTCTGGTGGCTAAAGCGTTTCACCATGGTTTTTATTGGTTAACTGCTCATGCTGATGCGAAGGATCTGGTCAGACGATGTGATGGTTGCCAAAAGTTTTCAAGACGTGCTCATGTACCGGCTCAAGAACTGAGAATGATTCCAATTACTTGGCCATTTGCGACTTGGGGGCTGGATATGGTTGGGCCTTTCAAAAGGTCCAAAGATAAGAAGACCCACCTCCTGGTGGCGGTTGACAAGTTTACAAAGTGGGTGGAGGCAGAACCTGTTAGCAAGTGTGATGCGGCCACGGCGGTTCAGTTCATCAAAAAGGTGATTTTCCGGTTTGGCTTTCCGCACAATATTATCACAGATAATGGTACCAATTTGTCCAAAGGTGCTATGAAGGAGTTCTGCGAACGGGAGCACATCCGGCTCGACGTTTCATCAGTGGCACATCCACAGTCCAATGGTCAAGCAGAAAGAGCTAATCAAGAGATCTTGAGAGGCATCAAGCCCCGGCTCATGGTTCCTTTGCAGAGAACGCCGGGTTGTTGGGTAGAAGAATTACCATCTGTGTTATGGAGCATCAATACAACACCCAACAGATCAACAGGATACACACCGTTCTTCATGGTTTATGGAGAGGAGGCGGTTCTCCCCAGTGATATCCGTCATGATTCACCTCGTGTCACGACTTATGTTGAAGCGGACAACGAGACAACACGGCAAGATGCTTTGGACCGTCTGGATGAAGAGCGTGACATCGCAGCCGCCCGATCGGCGGTTTACCAACAGGATCTTCGTCGTTATCACAGTCGCTGAGTTAGAACTAGAGCCTTTCAGGAAGGAGATTTGGTGCTTCGACTCATCCAAGATCAGACTGATATGCATAAGCTATCCCCACCTTGGGAGGGGCCTTTCGTGGTCAGCAAGAATCTGCACAACGGGTCGTACTATCTGATCGATATTCGAGAGCATAAGGACTCACGTACATCAGAGGAGGAGACTAACAGGCCGTGGAATATAGCTCATCTTCGGCCTTACTATACCTGAGCCATTGGCTATAATTTTGTACATACAATGTATATATTATGATTAAATATAATGAACCGGAACCTCAGCTAAAGCGAGGTATCTATTCTTTTACATCATGTGAGGTTACACGGAGTTGCTCTAAAGCGGCCTCCGGTTTACCCCTTGAGTTCGCTTTGCTAAAAGCATCGTGTTATATCACTTGGAGGATTGGTCGTGTCCGAACCAATACCATGCCTCTTGATAGGCGAAAGCCACCAGATCACTTGGGGACTTGGTCATGTCTGAACCAGTCATGCCTCTTGATCGGCCTAAGGCCACAGAATCACTTGGGGGCTTGGTCAAACCCGAACCATGACCACGCCATTTGGTCGGCATAAATGCCACAAGAATCACTTGGGGACCTGGCTAACTAGAACCATAGTTACACCTAACGGGAGCTTGGTCGTGTTTGGCCATGGTAACACCATTTGATCAGCTTAAATAAATCCTTTTTGGCAAACGTTTTTGTCGTTGTTTTTGTTTCATACTTTTCTTTGAAGGGGGGTTGCTTTTCATTGTGTTTTTTAACCGACAAAGTTTTTTAACCAATCAATTGACAGAACACAGTTCACGTCAATCCAGAGACTATTTGTCCGGTTTGATCCTTGTTGTTAGCATCCTCTTATGGAGTAACACGGTGTTTATTATAACCCGGCACAGTTTACATGGTAACCAGTGTCATTTATATATATATATATATATATATATATATATATATACACGAGTTGTTATTTCCTCCAACGGTGCGAGTTTGCAAAACTCCGCTTCAAGGTTGGCCAAGCCAACTTTACACTCAACGATGGCAGGTATTATGTATCTCAAAAATTTGATCATATACTTAAAATTTTGTTTTGGATGTTTTGATTATATATATACAGACATCATACTCCGCCTGACGGTACAACTGCGGTGGCACTTGACGAATTTCTTATTTCAGAAAGTGTTTTGGAAAGTTCATTACCACAGGAAGAACAAGTTATGCACGAAGGCATATAAACATCAAAGGTATCAGCTAGCCTATTACAAGGCAACGTGGTGCCCATAATAACATAATTGTTTTCACGAAGGAGAGGCAGTCTTTAAACCGGCTTCCGGTTTAAGCTTGGCCACCAGCCTGGCCTGATGGTTGTGGATCATCCTGTGCCACTTCAGCTTCCATTTCTCTACCCAGTGGCTGGAAATCCACAGTGGTCCAGTCGATTCCCATTAATGCTTGGAAAACAGCTTCGTCATGGATTAGCAATGACGGGTCAATATCGAGAGCGTAAGTATGCTTACGGATTGGAGGGATCAGATTTTCTGATTCATGGATTGGTGCAGCTATTCGCTTGTTCTAACTGTCATATTTTGGGCTTGATAATGAGACAAGTCTGCTTCTTCAGCCAGTTGACAAGCTAGCAGACGTACTTCCCGGTTTATGGCTCGCAAATCCGCTTCACCAAATTCTGACCCGTCTTCCTTCAAGATGGGATAACCCTGAGCCGCTTCAATAGGATCAAAATCCGGCACCCAGGCTTTTGCCCAGATTAAGGCATTGATTGCACCGGTTCGAGTAGCAGATTTCTTTAGCTCTTCAACCCGGGCAGGAAGCACTGACAGTTTCATCAGAGTATCTTGAATCAAAGTGGGCGCCGGTTTATTATGAGACGCGGTACAGATGATCCGCTGGGCACCAGTATACAATTGTTCAACCAATGTATAGGAGGCTTTCAATTTCTTCCGCACATCTGACCCCAAGTGACCAATGCGTGTCCCTGAAATACCATAAAGGGTTAGTAAATCGGCGACTCTTTAAGAAGGCAGAGCCAATTCAGAAGGCAAACTGGCTTACCAAAGATAGCAGTAGTCATGGCATGAACATGCCGCTTTATGCTGGTCAGTTCATCCGTCACTGGTTTTAGCGCAGCCTCAGCATCCTCTGCTCGTTTGATCAAAGCGGACTTTTCAGTGGCCCAATCCGCCCGTTTCTTCTTGAAGTTCTCCTTAAGTTGTTCCATGGCTCTTAAAGCACTAGCCAATTCCTCTTTTGCTTTGGAGGTTTCAGCCTGTTGGGTTTTCAGGTTTTCTTGAAGATCGATGACTTGGTTTCTTTCGCCTTCAGCTCCGCCTGCAGGCATACAAATATATGTTTCAACAAATCGGTAGAAGGATTCAAGTGCCAACCACATAACAAGTTATGCGTTTAGCACTTGGGGGCTAATGCATATTCGATCTTCATCTTTCAATTGTTTGCAAAGTCCCAAGCTCAATACAAGTATTCAACTTGGCACTTGGGGGCTAATGCATATTCGATCTTCATCTTTCAATTGTTTACAAAGTCCCAAGCTCAATACAAGTATTCAACTTGGCACTTGGGGGCTAATGGCTATTTGATCATATGTATTCTGATGCGGCAGTTTCAATTACTTAAAGTACCGGTTTAACTACGCTAAGTTGAACCGGCCCTTGGGGACTACATCAGCAAATTTCAAAGCATCAAGATTCATATTATTAAATCCCGGTTTGAAAGAATATTTCAAATCGGCCCTTAAGGGCTAGGAGAGTCAGCAAGAATGGAAGCATACAAGCAAGAAGGAGCATATGGAAGTTACCTCATATTTATCTTTCATCATATTAACCAGACCGGCTTCGTAGTCACGGCTGGTATACAGCCGGTTGAGATAGTTGGAATGGATATCTTGGGCATTCAGAGCAGCGTAAGCCGTCAGATCAGCGTTCCACTCGCCTTTGCCAAAAGCAGCAAATTCTTCCTTGGCAGAATGTTTGGATAAAGCGACAGGATTGCTTGGCTCAGTATGGCCAGTTCCAGTAATGACAACTTCATCATCATTGGTACCGCCGGTTTGCACTGGAGCTGTTGGCTTGTCAGTAGGTTTTGCTGGACCGGTGGAGCTTTCAATCCGGAGGGAACCTGTGGGCTGATGGATAGGACCTAAGGTGTCAGTAGGTCTTTCTTCAGCAGTAAGATCATCATCTGGCTGCGGTGGATCATTGGGAATATCCTCAGGAATAGCCGCTTCAAGATTGGGTGTCGTGCCTGGTTCAAGAATGACATCTTCTGCGGCCG
Source organism: Triticum aestivum (assembly GCF_018294505.1). NCBI lineage: Eukaryota > Viridiplantae > Streptophyta > Magnoliopsida > Poales > Poaceae > Triticum > Triticum aestivum. The sequence continues at coordinate 17,012,635 of NC_057803.1, forward strand.
CTTTATCCAGGCGGGCCTTCTTGCTCGACCTAGGTTTGGCCCTGAAAAGAATAACAAAGTTAAATACAACATATGTTCTAAGGCAACGTACTGCAAACAGCACAATAAATATAGCTTACCCAAGCACCATTTTGAGCGGTGGGAGTTGAGTAGCCGATGACTCGCCAGAAGATGAGTGGGAAATAACCTGGTAATCGGAGTCAGGCGGATTAAGAGGTTGATGAAAGCAGCCCGCTTTAGGACAAGCACTGACAAGCGAATTAGAGACCTCGGAATGACGTTTCTGAACCGGACTGTTGGGTAAACTGGCGGAGGTAACTACCTGGCCGCTGTGCCGGGTGGTGCGGCGAGCTTCGTATTGCTGAGTCTTTATAAGAAGTTTAGGATCCAAATAAGCAAGAGGATGAGAAAATTTAACTTTCCGGTTTGCCTGACGGATTTTTTGTGAAGGCAAAGTTTCTAAATCGGAAGAGAGAATAATTACCTCTGCAACATCTGCGTGGCTGGCTTCGGCATCATCCTGACAAATATCATCATCAATAAGACGCATGAAAAATAAACCAAGTGAGTCAAGCTCTACCTCAAAGTCCGAATTATCCACCTCGTCATCAGGGGCCGGATTAGAAGATGCAGTGGTTCTTTTCTGGTGGGCAGTCTTCTTCATAGCTTTAGTTTTTTGCCGGGTTGCTCTTTCCGGTTTATCTGTTTTCTCTGGTTTCTCCTGCGGCAACTTTTTGCTCCAAAATGGATCAAAGCCCTGAGTATGCAGACACTGATATTAAAAACAATGACCAGACATATCAATAACAGATTCAACAAAGAGAAAAATCAAAATCTTACAGCTGGCGGTTTGTTGGTAGCACAGAAGGGAAGCAGGCCGGTTCTAGCGCAGACGTGTTCCGGTTCATTCAGTATCTTACGCACAGCCTCTGTGATTTCTTCACCGGAGAGCTGGAGTTTTGAATGTCGCAGTGGGTCATCAACACTATCAGTATACTCGCACATTAAACCGGAGCGCTGACTAAGGGGCAGTATGCTCCATGATATCCAACAGCGAGCGAGATCAACCCCTATTAAACCGTTGGCCATAAAGGCTCTGAGCTTTGACAGCTGGGGAGCATATTTGCTTCTCTCCTGGGCAGACAATCTTTGAGGAAAAGGGTGTGTATTGTTGAGCCGCTCCGGACGAAAGCCAGGCAAGGGATTCTCACCAGCAGGGGAGGTGTCTTTGCAGTAGAACCATGTCTGATTCCACTCCTTGGGGTGACTGTGCATCTTGGCATGAGGGTATGTGACCTCTTTCCTTTTTTGAATCGCCATGCCACCCAACTCCGTATTGGAGCCATCAGTAAACTCAGTACGGCGGTTTAGATGGAAAAGATCTCTGAATAATTCCACTGTGGGCTCCTCTTGAAAGAACACCTCACAGAGCACTTGGAAGTGGCACATATTTGTAACAGAGTTGGGGCCAGTGTCTTGCGGATGGAGTTGGAAATCGGCTAAAACATCCCGGTAAAATTTAGAACCGGGCGGCTTAAAGCCCCGGGTGATGGGGTTATGTACCTAGGGTAGGGTCACGGACCTGTCCCAAGTAACTTACCCTAGGACATCCCTAGAAGAGGTCGCCTTCCAGTCGACCAACAAGGATCCAGTCGACCAACGAGGACACACTCGACTGGCCTGAAGGACTCGACCACGAAGACGCACTCGACCACCAGGAGGTCAAGAGGCACTCTGCACCGCAACGGCCTGTAATTAAGTAGACTTTATGATAGTAAAGGCACTTTATGTGGGGCGTTACCAGTAACGCCCCAGACTTAACTCACCTTAAACCTTCTCCTACGTGGGCTGGCTGGGGTCCTGGCGCACTCTATATAAGCCACCCCCCTCCACAGGCAGAAGGGTTCGGCATCTTGTAATCCATACATTCGTAATCCACTCGACCGCCCCTGGGCTCCAAGACGTAGGGCTGTTACTTCCTCCGAGAAGGGCCTGAACTCGTACATCCTTTGTGCTTACAACCTCTCCATAGCTAGGACCTTGCCTCTCAATACCTACCCCCCACTCTACTGTCAGGCTTAGAACCACGACAGTTGGCGCCCACCGTGGGGCAGGTGTTTTAGCGATTTTGTGGAGAAGTTGCGATTCTTCCGAGTATTTTCATCATGGTGTCTGCCGTAGTTTTGATCGAGGGTCAAGAGATCCGTCTCGGCACTCTCACCTTCATCGCCGACGACTCCGCGTGGCTCCAAGAGGCTCCGCTCGACGTTGATGCGCTCCCCGTCCGCGGTGCGACGCATTTCCGCGCATGTGTCCGCGGCGTTCTGCTGCGGCAACCGTCGACCCAGTATCGGTCGGTTCCTTCCACCCTCCCGGTCTCTCGCCAGCGCAAGCGCTCGGGCCGGTCGAGGCTTCAGCGATGGGTGAGTCACGCGGTGGCTCGCCAGTCGACCACTACACAAGTTGCGGCAATCGAGCCCAACGAATCTCTCTACGGCTTGTTCGATCAGTCGACTGGCTCCGGAGAGACTGCATCCGAGTGCGGAAGCAGCGATCCAGCGGCGGAAATCCTGATGGTCGACGGGCCTCATAGCCCTCCCGGCTTCGCCCGCGGTGGTGGAGCAGGTGACGGCGGCGACCCTGCTCGAGGTTACGAAGAGTACCAGCCCGAGCCACTCGACTCTCTGCAAAGAGAAGAGCTTCGCCGCAGGAACGAGGATCCCCTGCGTATTCCTATCGCAGGAGAAACCCCCGAGGCTCGTGCCTTGGAGGAGGCGCGTCTGGCCAATTTGGACGAGCGCACTCGACTGGAGAACCTTCAGCGAGCACTCGACGAGCGCGCGCGGCAACGAGTTCCCGACACCAGTCGACGTCAACTCTTCCCGCCGACTCAGGTATATCGAACCCCGATTCAGAATTTAGCAGCTGCAACCCGTATAGCAGAGTCCATTCAGCCTTCGCAGTCAGAAGCTGGCAGAGGTTTGCTGCAGATCAGGGATCTACTCCGGGCAGCAGGAGATCAGAATTCAGCCGTGTCTCAGTCGCGCAACAGAATTCACAGTTGATCTGTCACTGTGAATACGGTACAGTCGGCTCACAGCCCCAGATCGCCTCCGCGGCGCGAAGGGCATGAGCATCGGCGAGATCAATATGGCGACAGGCTCGACCGAGATGATAGGCGTCGAGTGCCCTATTCCCCTCCGAGGGGTGGGTCTTATGCTCCTCGGCAGCCAGATGATAGGCGTCAGTACAGTACAGGGCGTAGAATTCCAGTTGACCCCAGGGAGCCAGGCTTCGACGCGCGATCCATTATCGTGCAAGGGTTGGTCGACCGGAACAGAGCCCATCGTGGTGCACTCGACAGAGAAGTGCCCACGAGCAGTCGAGTACATGTTTCTGGTCCTGAATGTTTCAGCAGAGCTATCAGAGCCGCTGTTATTCCCCCCAATTTCAGGTTGGCAACAGGAGTCAGCAAGTTCACTGGTGAGTCTAAGCCTGAAACTTGGCTTGAAGACTACCGAGTGGTAGTTCAGATTGGTGGGAACGACGAGGTGGCCATGAAGCATTTGCCCCTCATGTTGGAAGGTTCTGCCAGGGCATGGTTGACCCAATTACCTCCTAGCAGTATTTACACTTGGGAAGATCTGTCCCGAGTGTTCGTCAGAACGTTCGAAGGGACTTGCAAGCGACCAGCGGGATTGACAGAGTTGCAAGTCTGCGTGCAGAAAACCAATGAGACTCTCAGAGAGTATATTCAGAGGTGGATCACTTTGCATCACACAGTGGAAAATGTCTCTGACCATCAGGCAGTGTGCGCCTTCAAAGATGGTGTCAAGAACAGAGAACTCAGCTTGAAATTTGGTCGAACCGGTGACATGACCTTGAGTCGGATGATGGAGATTGCTACCAAGTACGCCAACGGCGAAGAAGAAGACCGACTCCGAAGCGGCAAGCACAAGCCGAGTCAGTCGGAAAAAGGAAATTCCAGTCGGAAACAGAAGCGGAAGGCTGAACCAGCAGCTCCTGGAGAGGCTCTGGCCGTTACTCAAGGAAAGTCTAAGGGGAAACCGAAAGGATCCTGGAACCCCAAGAAGGTGAAGGATAAAGAAGGGAACGACATGATGGATATGCCGTGTCATATTCACACGAAGAAAGATGAAGAGGGGAATATCATTTACCCAAAGCACACCACTCGCCAATGTCGACTCCTGATCCAGCAGTTTCAGGGAAAACAGTCTAAGGACAAGGAGAAGGAGTCAGACAAAGCCGAAGACAAAGAGGACAGTGAGGGAGGATACCCGCATATCAACTCCACTCTGATGATCTTCGCAGATGTGGAAAGCAGAAGTCGACTGAAAGTAATTAACCGAGAGGTTAACATGGTTGCTCCTGCGAAGGCAAATTATCTGAAGTGGTCTCAAACGCCCATCACATTCGACCAATCTGATCACCCAACCCATATTGCCACCCCTGGGAGGCAAGCTTTGGTGGTCGATCCAGTTGTCGAAGGCACTCGACTGACAAAGGTGCTGATGGACGGTGGAAGTGGGCTGAATCTGTTATATGCAGACACGCTGAAAGGTATGGGCATTCCGATGTCCCGATTGAGCACGAGTAACATGAGCTTCCATGGAGTTATACCAGGGAAGAAGGCTGAGTCTCTCGGCCAGATAGCTTTGGACGTAGTATTTGGCGATTCAAAGCATTTCCGCAAAGAAAAGTTGACATTTGAGGTCGTGGATTTCCAAAGTGCATATCATGCCATTTTGGGGAGGCCAGCCTATGCACGGTTCATGGCTCGACCATGTTACGTGTACCTCAAATTGAAGATGCCCGGTCCCAAAGGTGTGATCACTGTCACCGGAGATAGGAAAAAGGCAGAGGAGTGCTTCCAGAAGGGCTCCAAAATTGCCGATTCCCAAGTGACAGCGGTCGAGTTCGAAGAGTAAAAGCAAAACGCAGATCCGAGTGACTTGCTGAGATCCAAGAAGCCCGCCACAGAATCTGCATTCCAGTCGTCCGGTGAGACGAAGCCTGTCCACATTCACCCGACCGACCCCGAAGCAGCTCCGACCCGCATCTCCACAACACTCGACCCAAAATAGGAAGAAGCGCTCATCCAGTTCCTCCGTGAGAACTGGGACATTTTTGCATGGAAGCCCGCTGACATGCCAGGTGTTCCCAGGGGACTGGCTGAGCATCGCCTAAGAGTCGACAAGTCTGCAAAGCCAGTCAAAGAACATCTTCGGCGGTCCGCCGTCCAGAAGAGAAAGGCCATTGGTGAAGAAGTAGCTCGACTATTGGCGGCAGGATTTATCCGAGAGATATTCCACTCCGAGTGGCTCGCTAATGTCGTCATGGTTCCCAAGAAGGACAAGTCGCTCCGAATGTGCATTGATTTCAAGCACATAAACCGGGCCTGCCCGAAAGATCACTTTCCTCTCCCTCGCATAGATCAAATTGTTGACTCGACCGCGGGATGCGAGAGGTTGTCTTTTTTAGATGCTTACTCCGGGTACCACCAGATCCGTCTGTATGGACCCGATGAAGTAAAAACAGCTTTCATCACTCCATTCGGGTGCTTCTGCTATATCACCATGCCGTTCGGCCTCAAGAATGCCGGAGCCACGTTTATGCGAATGATTCAGAAGTGTCTACTCACTCAAATCAATCGGAATGTGGAAGCTTATATGGATGATATTGTTGTCAAGTCACGAAAAGGTTCCGACCTGCTCGCTGACCTCGCCGAAACATTTGCCAACCTCAGAAGGTATGATATCAAGCTCAATCCATCAAAGTGCACATTTGGAGTTCCTGGTGGCAAGTTACTCGGTTTTCTCGTTTCCGAACGGGGAATCGACGCCAACCCAGAAAAGATTGGCACTATTCTCCGAATGAAACGCCCTGTGCGAGTGCACGATGTCCAGAAGCTTACTGGATGCTTGGCCGCATTAAGTCGATTCATCTCACGACTCGGTGAAAAGGCATTACCTCTTTACCGACTGATGAAGAAGGCTGACAAGTTCGAGTGGACTCCAGAAGCTGATGCAGCGTTCGCCGAGCTAAAAGCTCTGCTCTCCACCCAGCCGGTGCTTGCTGCTCCAATCAGCAAAGAGCCTCTGTTGCTCTACATCGCAGCCACAGGACAAGTCGTCAGTACTGTGCTAACGGTCGAGCGGGAAGAAGAAGGAAAAGCTCTCAAAGTTCAGCGCCCAGTGTATTATTTGTCTGAAGTCTTGACTCCATCCAAGCAGAGATATCCTCATTATCAGAAGCTTGTATATGGAATATACATGACCACAAAGAAGGTTGCTCATTATTTCTCTGACCATTCAATCACAGTCGTCAGCGACGCTCCACTATCAGAGATTTTGCACAACAGAGATGCAACTGGTCGAGTGGCCAAATGGGCGATTGAACTTCTTCCCCTTGATATCAAGTTTGAGGCAAAGAAAGCCATTAAGTCCCAGGCAATAGCAGATTTCCTAGCCGAGTGGGTCGAACAGCAACAGCCGACTGAAGTTCACTCGGAGCATTGGACCATGTTTTTCGATGGTTCTAAGATGTTGAATGGTTCCGGTGCTGGGGTTGTCCTGGTTTCCCCCAGAGGAGATAAGCTCAGATATGTGCTCCAGATTCACTTTGATTCCTCCAACAATGAGGCAGAATATGAGGCCCTCCTATATGGGTTGCGCATGGCCATTTCACTCGGCATCCGTCGCCTAATGGTTTATGGTGACTCGGATTTAGTGGTCAATCAAGTGATGAAAGAGTGGGACGTAAGAAGCCCAGCCATGACTGGATACTGCAGTGCAGTGAGGAAGCTGGAGAAAAAGTTCGAGGGGTTGGAGCTCCATCATATACCCCGACTGAAGAATCAAGCAGCTGATGATCTAGCAAAGATAGGTTCCAAGAGAGAAGCCATTCCGAGTGGTGTGTTCTTGGAGCATATACATACTCCATCAGTCAAAGAAGATCCTTTCACCGAAGAAACTCCGCAGCCCAAGAGTGCCACAGATCCGACTGAAGTTGAAGTCCCAGCGGTGGTCGACTTGATCATGGAGGTTTTGGTAGTCATTCCCGACTGGACGATTCCATATGTTGCATATATCTTGAGGAAAGAACTTCCGGAGGATGAGGAAGAGGCTCGACAGATCGTCCGTCGATCTAAGGCCTTTACCGTCATCAAAGGACAATTATACAGAGAGAGCGCGACTGGAGTCGGACAGAAGTGCATTACACCAGAAGAAGGTCGACTCATCCTCAACGATATTCACTCGGGAACCTGTGGTCATCATGCGTCCTCTCGGACCATCGTGGCCAAAGCATACCGAGCCGGGTTTTATTGGCCCAAGGCGAATGAGATGGCAAAGGAGATAGTAGATAAGTGCGAAGGATGTCAGTTCTACTCGAATATGTCGCACAAGCCTGCGTCAGCTTTGAAGACCATCCCACTCGTCTGGCCTTTTGCAGTTTGGGGGCTGGACATGATCGGTCCTTTGAGAACAGGACGAAGTGGCTTCACGCATGTACTGGTGGCAGTCGACAAGTTCACCAAGTGGATCGAAGCTAAACCAATCAAGAGCCTCGACACCGGTACTGCTGTTAGCTTCATCAGGGAACTGGTATACAGATATGGAGTCCCGCACAGCATCATCACGGATAATGGGTCGAACTTTGACTCAGAGGAATTCAGAACTTTCTGCAACTCCCAGGGCACACGGGTCGACTATGCATCAGTCGCCCATCCGCAGTCGAATGGACAAGCAGAGCGAGCTAATGGACTGATTCTCAAGGGACTGAAGCCACGACTGATGCGTGATCTCAAACACGCGGCTGGAGCTTGGGTCGACGAACTTCCATCTGTGCTCTGGGGACTGCGGACCACGCCCAATCGGTCGACCGGAAGAACTCCATTCTTCTTGGTCTATGGAGCCGAAGCAGTCTTGCCAAGTGATCTTCTCCACAATGCTCCTCGAGTCGAAACCTACAACGAAGCAGAAGCTGAACAAGCGCGGCAGGAAGCAGTCGACCTTTTAGAGGAAGAAAGGGAGATGGCTCTGATCCGGTCGACCATCTACCAACAAGATCTGCGCCGTTTCCACGCTCGAAATGTGAGAGGTCGAGCCTTCCAGGAAGGGGATCTGGTTCTCCGAGTGGATCAGCACAAACCACATAAGCTTGCTCCTTCTTGGGAAGGCCCTTTCATCGTCACCAAGGTTCTCCACAACGGGGCATACCGTCTTTACAACGTCGAGCATAATATCGACGAGCCCCGAGCTTGGAACGCGGAGCTACTCCGCCCGTTTTACACTTAAGTTGTATCACTCGGATGAGTTGCAATAAAGAACTTCTGTAATTCATGGGTTTAGAAATAATTGTGTCAGCACTTTTTCTTTTTGCCCACATAAAAACTCCCCCTCAGTGGGTGGCTTAGCTGCGAATCCGTTTCGCCTAAGTTTGGAAAAATCCTATCGAGTGGTGAGCAATCCTCTCACTCGGAGGCTTAGCTGCGAATCCGTTTCGCCTAAGTTTGGAAAAATCCTATC
>NC_057803.1:17021193-17021814 GCF_018294505.1 Triticum aestivum
GATCTGGTTCTCCGAGTGGATCAGCACAAACCACATAAGCTTGCTCCTTCTTGGGAAGGCCCTTTCATCGTCACCAAGGTTCTCCACAACGGGGCATACCGTCTTTACAACGTCGAGCATAATATCGACGAGCCCCGAGCTTGGAACGCGGAGCTACTCCGCCCGTTTTACACTTAAGTTGTATCACTCGGATGAGTTGCAATAAAGAACTTCTGTAATTCATGGGTTTAGAAATAATTGTGTCAGCACTTTTTCTTTTTGTCCACATAAAAACTCCCCCTCAGTGGGTGGCTTAGCTGCGAATCCGTTTCGCCTAAGTTTGGAAAAATCCTGTCGAGTGGTGAGCCAGACTCTCACTCGGAGGCTTAGCTGCGAATCCGTTTCGCCTAAGTTATAAAAATCCTACCGAGTGGTGAGCAATCCTCTCACTCGGAGGCTTAGCTGCAGCCTCGTGCTCGCCTAAGTTATGAAAATCCTACCGAGTGGTAAGCCAGCCTTCCGCTCGGAGGCTTAGCTGCAGCCTCGTGCTCGCCTAAGTTATAAAAATCCTACCGAGTGGTGAGCAGTCCTCTCACTCGGGGGCTTAGCTGCAGTCCAAGCACTCGCCTAAGTTTATCAAAA